>NW_006921628.1:792402-793074 GCF_000298275.1 Orycteropus afer afer
AATTCTTTTTTTTTTTTTACAACAACAATGAAAATAGCTGCTGAGGCTGCTTATGTACAACCAGATGCCTTGTGGGATTTGGTTCCTTAGTTCAGACCATTATAGTCATGATTTCATGGTTCACCCCGGTTAATTGGCCTAATATCATCTTTAGTGCTTCTGTTCTACCTCCTAGTTCATCGCATAGACCCTAGTTTTTTAAAAGATTGCAAGCAGGCATCCAAGGCACAATAATTTGTCTCTATTCTCCTGGAACAACAGAGGAAGGAGAGTCAGGAATAGAAGGAGGATATGGAATGTGTGGCTAATTGCCTCCAAGAACAATTGCCTCCTTTGCCATGAGACCAGAAGAACTGGAGAATTCTTACAGAACATACAAATATACTGGTCTGAAATACACTGAACCGTTGTCTGCCAACCCTATACATGGTCTTGGGCTCACTCTCTCCTGCATAGACATACCTAATAGTTCAGCCTGCGCACCCATCTATCCACCCGTATATCAATGTTTGCCTTCACTGACAACATAGTACTGTATGTGCAAAAGGGTTCATCTTTGTTGTCTGTACCTTCCATGCACCTCTCTCTGTCTTCCTCTTCCTCAGTGCCACCATGTTGATCACTTACATTTGGTACACTGTTCTTCTCTTCACCCAAATCAATACTTGTCTC
>NW_006921628.1:802749-808469 GCF_000298275.1 Orycteropus afer afer
TTTTCCTTTGTTAAATTTGCCAGTGGTTTGTCAATTTTATTAATCTTTTCAAAAAGCCAACTTCTAGTTTTGTTATTTTTTTCTATTGTCTATTTTCTGTTTCTTTGATTTCTGCTCGAATCTTTATTATTTCCTTTCTTCTCGTGACTGTAGGCTTTTCTTGCTGTACTTTTTCTAATTGTTGGAGATGTTGGTTTAAAGTGTTGATTTTGGCTCACTCTTCTTTTTTGATGTGTGGATTTATTGCTATAAATTGGCCTCCAATCATTTCTTTTGCTGTGTACCACAGATTTTGGTATGTTGTGTTTTCATTCTCATTTGATTCAAGGAGTTTTTTTAATTTCATTTTTTATATTTTGTATTACCCAGTATTTTATTTATTATATTTTATTTCTTGTATTACCCAGTTTTTCAGGAAGGTGTTGTTCAGTTTACATGTGTTTGCTCTTTTTCCGTTGATCTTATTTTTGATATGTAATTTGATAGCATTATGATCTGAGAAGATGCTTTGCAGTATTTCAGTGTTTTTAAATTTATTAAGCTTGCTTTATGGCCTAACATGTGGTCTATCATGGAAAATGTTCCATGTGCACTAGAAAAGAATGTATATTGTGCTGTTGTTGGGTGAAGTAGCTCTATATGTGGTCTATATGGTCAAGTTGGTGGATTGTATTGTTTAGTTGTTCTGTGTCTGTAAAGTTTCTTTCCAATTGTTTGCTTTCATTGAAAGTGGTGTATTAAAGTCTCCTACTATGACTGTGGAGTCATCTATTTGCCTTTCCAACTCTTTTAAAGTCTGATTTATGTATCTTAGGGCTCTTTCTTTGGGTTCATAGATATTTATTATGGTTGTACCTTCTTATTCAATTGATCCTTTAATCATTATATAATGTCCTGAAGGCTGGAGGTTCAAACCCACCAGCCTCTCCTCAGAAGAAAGGTTGGGCAATCAACTTCTGTACTGATTCTGCCTCGGAAACGCAAGGAGGGGTCACTATGAGTCGGGTCCGACTCGAAGGCACATCACAACAACAAATCCTGGTCTCTTATGGTGGTTTTTGTCTTAAAGTCAGTTTTATCAGAAATTAATATCACCACCACTCCAGCTCTTTCTGGTTGCCATTTGCTTGATGTATCTTTTTCCATCCTTTGATTTTTAGTCTATTTTTGTCTTTGTCTCTAAGGTGTGTCTCTTGTAGACAGTGTATCGATGGGTTATGTTTTCTTATCCAGTCTGCAAGTCTCCGATCTCTTGAGTGGTACATTTAATCCATTGACATTTATAATTATTGACAAGTATGAATTTGTTGCTCTCATTTTGTTATGTGTTTGTTTCATGATGTTCTGGATTCTTTGTTCCATATAATTTTCTGTGCTGAGCTCATTATGTTTATGAATCATGTTATAATTTCCTTTGTTGCTACTGTTTTAGTATTAGCTAAATATTTATAGGAGCTCTGGTAGCATAGTGCCTAAGGCACTTGGCTGCTAACCAGATGGCTGGCAGTTCAAACCCACCAGCCTCTCCTCAGAAGGAAGGTTGGACAATCTACTTCCATAGTGATATTGCCTCGGAAATTCAAGGAGGGGTCACTATGAGTCGGGTCTGATTGACAACACATAACAACAACAAATAAACAAAATATTTGTGTTTGTCCTTTTTTTGTTGTGATGTGAAGGTTTATAATTTTTCTTTGAGTTTACCCTGTGATTTATAATTTTCTCCCTGAGTATAGAACAGTCCATTCTATCTTGCAACTCTCTTTACTTCCTCACCATTTAGAAGTTCTGTAACTACACATTTTTTTCCCTCTTTTTGGTTTGTAGTTGTCTTCATTTTCCAATTAACATCTCTTATTCCCTGTTTACAATCTTGTAAGCTTATTTTACTTTGGATACTTCCATAGTTGTTTTGGTTTCTGGGTTATGTCACCTTGTGTATTAACAGTCAGTTGTTGTTTGCTATTATTGGTTCTCTGTTCATAGGATTCCCTTTACTATGTTTTGTAAGGTTGTCCTGGTTTTAACCCATTCCCTTAATTTCTGTTTATCTGGAAATCTCCTAATTTCATCATCATATTTAAGGGATAATTTTGCCAGATATTTAATTCTTGGTTGGAAATATTTCTCTTTCAGAATTTTATATATACCATCCTATTGCCTTCTTGCTTGCATGGTTTCTCCTGAGAAATCAGAGTTTATTCTTACTGGTTGTCCTTTGTAAGTAACTTTTCATTTTTCCTGTGCTACTTTCAGGATTCTTTCTTTGTCTGGTTTTGATGAGTTTGATGATGATATGTCTTGGTGATTTTCTTTTGGGGTCTGTCCTGTTTTGGGTTTGTTGGATTTCCTGAATGGATATATTCTCATCTTTCATCATATCAGGGAAGTTCTCTTCCAACAAATCTTGGATAATTTTCTCAGTAGTTTTCTTTTTCTCTTCCTGTTCTGGAATTCCAATTACACATAGATTATTCCTTTTGATGGTATTCCACATAAACCTTAGGCTTTCTCCATTTTGTTTTGATCTATTTTCTGATTGATCCCTTTACAAAGAGTTATTGAGGTATTTGTCTTCTATCTCACTAGTTCTGTCTTTCACTGAATCAGTTCTACTCCTCTGCCCTTTCAGTGTGTCACCTATTTCTGAAAATTTAGTATTAATTTTCTGGATTTCTATCTGTAAATTTGTATCATTTCTAATTTTTCATTTATTTTGTCATTTTTTTTCTTGTATTTTCTTCCAAAATTATTCTAGGGTTTTGTCTATGTTTTCCTTAATTTTGTCAATGTTTTCTTTGATCTGTCTCTCAATCTGTTGAAGATACCTAAATATAATTTTGAATTCTCTATCAGGGAATTCCAATGCTGCTTTTTACTCAGGGATGTTTTCTGGGTTTGTATCCTGCTCCCTTGTTTCTCCTCCTTTATCTTGCTTCTTTTTAAGTACTGTGATGGTCTTTTGTCTCCGAGACATTGTGATGTTGTTGTATTTAGATCTCTTTTAACTGTTTTTGAAGAGCAGCTAAGGGTGAGTCAGGCTTTTATTGGTGGTTGTCTATTGTTGGCCAGTTGGTGGAGAAGGAATTGGTGGCTCTCACTCAGTAAATGGAGCTGCAAGAGGTGTGGCTGTGGTTGCATCATGTGGGCATGCCTGCTGTCTCCCATTCAGTTAGACAAAAACAATGATTGAAAAAAATCAAAAAAGTAGAAGCAAGTGGACAAAAAACACACTGCATAAACACACAGAAACAATCATCAAAAAAAGAAAAGAAAACCTGCAATATCTGGAGAGGGGGCAATAAAAGAAAAGAGGTAGAGTAGGAGAATAATGAAGAAAAACTGGGAAAGAGGCAAAAAGAAAAACAAGGAATGGAGAGAACCACAAGAAAGAAAAAAAATGGGAACCAGGAAAAGGGAAGAGAGCAAAAGCCAAAAGCTAGAACCTGGGAAGAGAAGAAGAAAGACTCATAGAAAAAAGGACAAAAACAGAAAAAAAAAATGGTAATAATAATTTTAAAAACAGACAAACACAAACAAACTGAAAAAAAAAAAGGAAAAAAAAAAAAAAAATCAGGACGGGGTGGAGCAGGGGACTCAGGCTCCATCAGAGCACACAGACTGGCATGGAATTCTTGCCAGCTCACAAGGTGTGTGGGAGTGAGGGATGGCCACACCTATGTTGACCAAGAGGGTGTGAAATATGAGAGTAACAAGGGGAATATTGCACCTTTCCAGTCGTTGTGTCCCAAATGTCCTTGCCTTCCCTGGCAAGTGGAGTCTATTTTTAGGTCCCTGGAATCTGAGGGAAAGCTGTCACTTTAAATATTTTAAATGGTAGAACTGCTTGTTAACATTCAAAATGGCTGCACCCTTTGGACAGCCAAAAATCCACAGCTCAGCCCATCTCCCTCTTCGCTGCTTCCCTTTTTATTCACCAGCCACCAGTGCAGTCCTCTGTGCATCCCCTGGCTAGCAAGGTTCATTTTTAGGTTAATTCTTAGGTCTTAACACCACTTGGCAATATCCAAGCTGTCTGTGCTGTCAGGATCACTGGCAGACCACAGCTCTGTATTTCTTATTTTTTTGGTATTTTCATGCAGGTTCTTCCACTAGTTGGAGTTTAGTCCCCTTCTGTGTCCTTCCTTTCAAAGCTCAGGGCTGCAGGATTATCTTCTGTATCTGAGTTAATCTGTGTTAGAGATTCCCCTTTTCTTTGTTGAAGAAGGTCTGTGTAGTTTGCCTGCCATCTTACTGGAACTCCTCATGTTCCAATTATTAATAGATGTGTGCAGCTGTTTCTTTTCATTTTGAATCATGCCACATTAGTAAATATAGGTGCCTAAAGGAGCTCTGGTAGCATAGTGGCTAAGGCACTTGACTACTAACCAGATGGCTGGCGGTTCAAACCCACTAGCCACTCCTTGGAAGGAAGGTTGGGCAATCCTACTTCCGTAGTGATACTGCCTCGGAAACCCAAGGAGGGGTCGCTATGAGTCAGGTCTGACTCGACAGCACATAACAACAACAACAACAAAGTTTTACTCTGTCCAGTAACCCGGACAGAGGAATAGTCAGCCGCAGGGATCCAGGTGAGGAGAGAGAACCCAGGCATGCCCAAAGCAGCAGGACAGGAAAGCAGGAGAAAGGGTATTAAAAGCCAGGAACCCGGACAGAGGAGCAGTCAGCCACAGGGATCCAGGTGAGAAGAGAGAACCCAGGCACTCCCAAAGCAGCAGGATGGGAGAGCGGGAGAAAGGGGATTGAAAGGCCCAGGAACCTGGACAGAGTAGCAGTCAGCCACAGGGACTCAGGTAAGGGTGGTATGAGAGGTTTCCAACAGGGAGACAAACATGTCTGTCAGTTTGTCCTACCGTGGTGATGTGTTGATGTGAGTTTTGAGGCTGATCCACTGGTCTTTCAAACCCAGCGGGATGCACATGGTGCATAGGTATCAGCCCAGCTTACAGACTGAGACAGACTAGGAAGAAGGAAGAGGCTGTACACTTCTGAAAGAATTGGCCAGGGAAAACCTTATGAATAGCAAAGAAACACTGTTTAATATATTATTGCACAACTTTATGAATAGTCTGGTTAGGTTAGAAGACTGTCAAAATAGGACTGGGAAAGAGCTGCATCATCAGAGTAAACCCAGCCTTAATCATATGGATAAGGTAAAGCTTTCGAGACCTCAATTTGCTGATGTGGCACCACTCAAATTGAAGAGAAACAGCTACAGACATCCATTAATCATTGGAACATAGAATGTACGAATTATGAATCTAGGAAAACTGGAAGTTGTCAAAAACGAAATGGAACACATAAGGATTGATATCCTCAGCATTAGTGAGCTGAAATGGACTGGTTTTGGCCATTTTGAATCAGACAACCATATGATCTACTATGCCTGGAATGATAGTTTGAAGAGGAATGGCGTGGCATTCATCATCACAAAGGATGTATCAAGATCTGTCCTGAAGTACAGTGCTGTCAGTGATAGGATAATATCCATACACCTACAAGGAAGACCCATTAACATGACTGTTATTCAAATTTATGCACCAATCACCAAAGCCAAAGATGAGGAAATTGAAGATTTTTATCAACTTCTGCAGTCTGAAATTGACCGAACATGCAATCAGGATGTGTTAATTACCACTGGTGACTGGAATGCAAAAGATGGAAAGTAGAATCACTGGTAGTTGGAAAATTTGGCCTTG
>NW_006921628.1:809609-810103 GCF_000298275.1 Orycteropus afer afer
TTGGCTCAAGGCAAAGAATACCAGAAAGATGTTTACTTGTGTTTTATTGACTATGCAAAGGAATTTGATTGTATGATCATGACAAATTATGGATAACATTGAGAAGAGTGGGAATTCCCAAACACTTGGTTTTACTCATGAGGAACCTGTACCTTGACCTGGAGGCTGTCGTTTGAATGGAACAAGGGGACACTTCATGGTTTAAAATCAAGAAGGGAGTGCATCAAGGTTGTATCCTTTCCCCACACTTATTCAATCTATATGCTGAGCAAATAATCTGAGAAGCTGAACTATATGAATTAAAACGTAGCATCAGGATTGGAGGAAGAATCATTAACAACCTGAGATACGCAGATGATACAACTTTGCTTGCTAAAAATGAGGATGACTTGAGACACTTACTGATGAAGTCTGAAGAATACAGTCTGCAGTATGGATTATGTCTCAATATAAAGAAAACAAAAATCCTCACAACTGGACCAATGAGCAGCATC
>NW_006921628.1:810673-816078 GCF_000298275.1 Orycteropus afer afer
GAAGAATGCTGAAAGTACCATGGACTGCTAAAAGAACTAACAGATCTGTCCTGGAGGAAGTGCACCCGAAATGCTCCTTGGAAGCGAGAATGGCCATATTTCCTCTCAACTATTTTGGTCATGTTGTCAGAAGGGACCATTCCCTGGAGAAGGATGTCATGCTTGGTAGGGTGAAGGGTCGACAAAAGAGGGGGAGTCCTTCAATGACATGGATTGACATGGTGGCTTGATGATGGGCTCACGTATAGCAGGGATCATGGAGCTGGCGCGGGATCTGGCGGTGTTTCGTTCTGGTATGCATGGGGTCGCTATGAGTTGGAAACGACTTGGCGGCACCTAACAACAACAACAACAACAAAGTTTTACTCCATTCACATCACGAAGGTTGCCTCTACTTTGAGAAGGCTGCTCTTCCCCATTAGTATTTTGAGTGCCTTCCAACCTGAGGGGCTCATCTTCTGTACTATAGCAGACAGTGTTTCACTGTTATTCATACGTTTTTCAGTGGCTAGGTTGGGCAATCTACTTCCATAGTGATACTGCCTCGGAAACCCAAGGAGGGGTTGCTGTGAGTCAGATCCGACTCCACAGCATTGTGTTAAACTGCGGTTACACTGAACCTAATTATGTTTACAAATAAGCTTCCCAGGTAAAGGAGTAAAAGAAACATTTAGAATGTCTCATCCTGAACTCTATTTTTCCACTAAAGAAATTTTAGATAGCTTTTACGATTTTTTGAAGCCAGCTAACTCTTTAACAAAGGCACTGATAAACCAAACTCACTGCCATTCTGACTCATAGAGACCCCCATTGGGTTTTCCCAGGCTGTAAATCTTTATGGAAGCAGATGCCCCATCTTTCTCCTGCAGAGAAGGTGGTGGATTTGAACCACTGACCTTTTGGTTAGCAGCCAAGTGCTTTAACTACTATGCGACCAGGGCTCCCTATAGATGATTATAGAAATGTGACTTTTTTTTTAATTTGTCATTTTTAAAGCTTATAGTAATTTACAGATTAATTCTATGTTATGCATCTTTTCTTAATGGAGTTCTAATTTCATGCAATGTGGAAGTAAATCTTATCCTTCCCTCATTTCTTTCCATTATTTAAAATTAGTCCTGTGACATGATGCTGTTAGTTAGGTTTGTGCTTTCATGTATCTCAACTCACTTTTGATATTGTTCTCCTTTAGTCTTCATCAAAGGTTTCAGGCATCTGTACTTCATGGTTCTTGACAGAACCACCTGCAACATAACCTAGGTCTGAAAGCCATCTTCTGCACAATTCCTTGCAGGCTGATTTTTAGGTTGCTAAATGTGGCTAAAGTGAAAACTGCTGTATTTGAAAGGAAAGAGATGTCATCATTCCTTTCAGAATATGAAAAGCTCCAGGGCAGCTCACAAAATATAATGACTGCCTAAAAAACCACCTGTAGTGCAGCAGCAAGTGCAATCTGCTGAATTTTAATCAACTTGGCATATTTGGTATAAAATAATTTCATTTTGAAAGCTTCTTACTGTATTTCACAGCCTGTATGATTACTTGCATAGTGAAAGAGAAGCCTCCCATTTTTATTAAATTGTGGCACATCTTTTATTACGTTTTTAGAGAACAGTAGGAGCTCTAGTGGCACAGTGGTTAAAGAATTCGGCAGCTAACCAAAAGATTGCCAGTTTGAACCCACCGCTCCACAGGAGAAAGATAAGCAATATGCTTCTGTAAAGATTTACAGCCTTGGAAACCCTATGGGGCAGTTCTACTCTGTCCTGTAGTGTTGCCAGGAGTTTGAATGAACTTGATGGCAGAGTTTTTTTTTTTTTTTTTTTTGGTTTAGAGCAGAATAGACAGACAGACAGCAAGCATAGAATAAATTAGCTGGTTCCTAACTGATTGCATGACACACTTAGTCAGCTGTGGCAGCGAGCTTGTAAGTCCCGTTTCCAGGGTCTTTGATGTTGAGAAGACTTGCGGCTGTAATGGAGTGAACCGGGCTTCTAAAGTTTGGTATATCTGAGTCCCCTGCATTCCTGAATTAAAGATACTCTGTGTGTTTGTGGGGATGGGCTTGTTACATCCTTTTAAATGTATAGAGATTATGGAAAAGCTGCTGAGGGAACTTTACTTGTGGGAAGAATTAAAGTTTTTATGCAGTGATTAAGAGAACTAAATCTTACACTGAAATGCTGATGGTGAGGCCAAGATGCAGCATGTGGTATGTGAAAGATGCACACAGTGCTATTTTATGTACATGTAATCTAATAGGGAGATAGTATATAGATAGACATCTCTCTGGGACCACCTGAAGCAGGATTAGGAGGCAGATAGGGCAGTGTTTATATTTTATTCTGTATGTTTCAATATAGTTTTGAATTTTTAAAAAGATGAGAATATTTTTATTAGGTAATTTAAAAATAAATAAAGATAAAAATATTGAACAAAAATAAAAATTAAATCCAAAGTACTTGGGCAATTAACACAAAACATTTTGGACTTTTTGGAAAATAGGTGGGAGTAGACTTATTAAAGGAGCTCTGATGGAGCTCTGGTAGCATAGTGCCTAAGGCACTTGACTGCTAACCAGAAGGCTGGCAGTTCAAACCCACCAGCCACTCCTCGGAAGGAAGGATGGGCAATCTACTTCCGTAGTGATACCGCCTCAGAAACCCAAGGAAGGGTCGCTATGAATTGGGTCCAACTCAACGGCACATAACAACAACAATAACAGTGGTGCAGTGGGTAAGTTCTAACCTGCTGCTGCATGGGAGGAAGATGAGGCCATCTAGTTCTATAAAGATTTACAGCCTTGGAAACCCAGTGGGAGTTACTGTTAGTTGAAATCAACTGTATAGCTGTAGGGTTTGGTTTTATTTTTTAGACCTACTAACAGATAAAGTTTTTTTTTTTTTTCTTTTTCCTCCCTTACTCTTATGTGACACTTCTAAATGCTGTCCCTATGGTCCATAAAAATAACAGCAGCCAGCACTTACTGAGCATTTACATAATGTGTTAGGCACTGTGCTAAGTGTGTTACAAATATCCTCACCAAAATCCTATGGAGGAAAAAAAAAATGTTAGAGGGGTCACTATGCAGGTGTCACATGCAGCCACTGCATCAAATGCATTATATTTGGGAATGTGTTGTAAATACTGAACTCCACAAAACACCATTCAGAGATAACATTTCTGAACATTTTTCAGTCATTTGCTCTTGTTATTTTGTGCTGTTGTCATTGAGTCCTTATAGTACCAGACTGCTACATCTTTTTCCTGCAGAGTGGCTGGTGGGTTCAAATCATTGACTTGTCAGTAAACAGCTAAGCCCTTAACCATTGTGGCACCAGGACTCTCTTGTTCTTAATATATAAGAATATAATTGATGTTTGTATATTAACCTGTATCTATGGCATTTACCATTGAAATGATGGACTATTCAAACAGAAATAAACATAATTGCCTTAATAACTGTTATAATTTATCTTTTAGCTGACCTGTTGGTGCTGTAAAATAAATCTGTGATGCTCACATCATGATGTTTCCCAGTATGCCTGCAGAGATGGTTGATATTTTGGAGTCTTGGCTTGAAGATCATATTCCAGGCCAGAAGGAAGAAAATGTCAAGATGTATCCAGAGGTAAATTTAGTAATATATGATATTCTAAAATAGACTGAGCTATCTCATAAAGTAAACCCTTTAGATAACTGAGGAAGCTCTGGTGGTGTAGTGCTTAAGGCATTTGACTGCTAACCAGAAGGCTGGTAGTTCAAACCCACCAAGCATTCCTCGGAAGGAAGGTTGGGTAATCTACTTCTGTAGTGATACTGCCTCAGAAACCCAAGGAGGGGTCTCTCTGAGTTGGATCTAACTCCACAGCAGTGAGTTTGTTTTGGCTTTTTGGTTAGATAACTGAAAATTAAGCATTAAAGCTTGTGAGAAGTTGGCCTTTCTATCGGAAGTCTTTCAAAACTACATATTATGCCTTAAGATAAGCAGTATAATACTTGTAATTTAATCTTGATAACACAAGCTTATTGTTACGAACATCTGTTACTGTTCTGTGCTAGAATGTGAAATAATGCAATTAATTTCAAAGTCTCTTGTAACACATACTTTCAGTTAGATGTGATCCTTTAAAATCGTTATCTTGTGAGGATTTATACTGTTTTAAGAATGCTGGTAGCATGTATGGCGTGTTTGAGGCTCTTCTTTAGGAATGTCCTATTTAACCTTAGTACTATCAGTTCTGATTTCCATAATGGTAGAATGATCTCATCTTTTGAATGATGTTCTAGTTACCTAGTGCTGCTCTGACAGGAATATACCACAGATGGGATGGCTTAAACAAACAGGAGTTTATTCTTATAATTTGTAGGCTTTAAGTCCAAGTTCAAGTGCCAGGCTCTAAGGGCTGAGTGAAAGCCCCTCAACCTTGGGATTCAGCTCTGCCTCCTGCTCCTGGTCCACTGGATCTAGAGGCATTTCTTCACTCAGACAGCTGCTGGCTGCTGAGGCTGAAAAACCCAAGGTTGACAAGTAAAAAGACACAGTTCTGACGTTACCAAACCACATGGCAGGCCGTTAATTCAAGTCCACTGTAAGTCCCAGGGTCAGCAGAGCATGGCAGACTGCTCAACAAAGACACGGCTACATTCAGGGTCTGAGCGTGCTATAATCTAGAGACCATTCCCGAGGTTTCTCCTTATATACAGGAAGCAGACCACATCCCAAAGGCAGTTGCTCAGCTGCTTGTGGTAGATACCACCATAGAGTTGATTGCCAATCCCATCATGGGAAGTAACTACCACCAGCTGCCCAGCCACTCAACCAGGACCAGCCAAGTTGACACACAACATAATCACCACAAGGGTTAATTTGATTTTTGGGATTTCTGTGCAGTCACTTGGAACAAAGTCTCATACACACACACACACACACAAACACATACATACACATACTGTAAAACCTCAAAAACTAGAGCCTGTGTAAGGTGAAACCTGTGAGAGAAGGAAAATGCAAATATTTTCCACTAAATAATAACAACAGAAAAGTGGTGTTCACATCCTGTCAAAGGTGGAAAACTTGTGAGACCTGGAACAACCAGGCAATCTCATTGATTTCTGGCTCTTACAGGTTTCACAGTATGTGAAATGTGTGGGGCACTGTGCTAAGTATATTACAATCTCCTCACCTTTAATCCTCCCAGAATCCTAGGGAGGTTAAAAAAGGTTGAATGTTAGAGAGGTAACCACATAGGAATCACTTGCATTCCAAGGTATCAGTTTATTCCAAATAAATATAAATAATGAATGCAGTAACTGCATATGTGTGTGTGTGTGGGTATGTATGTATGAATGTGGAGATAAATATAAATATAAATATAAATATAAATATAAATATAAATATATAT
>NW_006921628.1:816178-817061 GCF_000298275.1 Orycteropus afer afer
ATATATATATATATATACCATTACTGATATTTACTGGTGATTGGAATGTGGAAGTTGGAAGCAAAGAAGAAGGATCAGTCACTGGAAAATATTGCCTTGGTGATAGAAATGATGATGGAGATCTCATGATAGGATTTTGCAAGACTGATGGCTTTTAATTGCAAATAACTTTTTCCAACAATATGAATGGAAATATACGAATAGACCTTGCCAGATGGAATACACAGGAACCAAACCTACATGGGTGGAAAGAGAAGAGGGAGAAGAAGCTCAATATCATCAGTCAGAACAAGCCCAGCAGCTGACTGAGGAACAGACCATCAGTTGCTCAAATGCAGGTTCAAATTGAAGCTGAAGAAAATTAAAACAAGTCCATGAGAGCCAAAGTACAACTTTGAGTATATCCCACCTGAATTTAGAGAATATCTCAAGAACAGATTTGAAACATAGAATACTAATGACCTAAAACCAGATGAGTTGTGGGATGACATCAAGGACATCATATATGAAGAAAGCAAAAGGTGATAAAAATGACAGGAAAGAAAGAAAAGACCAAAATGAATGTCAGAAGAAACTCTGAAACTTGTTCTTGAATGGAGAGTAGCTAAAGCAAATGGAAGAAATGATCAAGTAAGAGAATTGAAAAAAAATTTCAGTGAGCTGCTGGAAAAGAGAAAAGTAAAGTATTGTAATGAAATGTGCAAATACCTGAAGTTAAAAAACTAAAAGGGAAGAACATGTTTGGCACCTCTCAAGCCAAAGGAACTGAAGAAAAAATTTAAGCCTCAAGTTGCAGTATTGATGAATTTTTTATTTTTATTTTTTATTAGGATTTGGGTGAACATTTACAGAGTAAATTCACTTTTCATACAGCAGTTCACAT
>NW_006921628.1:828785-831900 GCF_000298275.1 Orycteropus afer afer
GATTATCTTCTGTGTCTGTGTTAATTGGTTTCCCTTTTCTTTGTTGAAGAGGGTCTGTGCAATCCTTCTGCCTAGTCCGCCATCTTGCCCCCAGTATTGATGAATTTTTTGGAGAAAATATTGAATGATGCAGGATGCATCAATAGAAAATGGAAGGAATACACAGTGAGTATACCAAAAAGAAATGTTTGATATTCAACCACTTCAGGTGGTAATACATGCTCAAGAACCAATGGTACTGAAGGAAGAAATCTAAGCTGCACTAAGAGCATTGGGAAAAACAAGGCTCCAGTAACTGATGGAACATCCATTGGGAGGTATTAACAAGTGGATAAAATTCTGGAAGCACTGACTCATCTACGCCACAAAATTTGGAACCTTACCAACTGATTGGAAGAAATCCATATTTACAGATGAATATTTGTGTTCATTCCAAAGAAAGGTGAACTAACAGAATGTAAAAATTATTGAACAATAACATTAGTATCACACACAAGTAAAATTTTGGTGAAGATAATGCAAAAAAGTTTCAGGAATACAGTACATCAACAGAGAACTGCCAGAAATTCAAGCCAGATTTAGAAGAGGGTGTGGAATGAGGAATATCACTGCTGACATCAAATGGATCTTGGTTGAAAGCAGAGAATACAAGAAAGTTGTTTATCTGTGTTTATTGACTATGCAAAAGGATTCAACTGTGTGGACCATTACAAATTTTAGATAACATTGCAAGGAATGGTAATTCCAAACACTTAATTGTGTTCATTCTCAATCTGTATATAGACCAAGAAAGAGGTAGTGAGTTGAACAAACAAAGGTATACTATGTGATTTAAAATCAGGAAAGGTGTGTGTCAGAATTGCATCCTTTCACCATACTTATTCAATCTATATGTTGAGCAAATATTCTTAGAAGGTGGACTATAGAGAGGAATGTAGCATGATTATGGGAAGAACACTCATTACTATGCAGATGACACAGAAATACCAAAAAGAATTGGTAGATGATAATCCATTTCAGGAGGTGACATTATCAAGAACCAATGGTATTGAAGGAAGAAGTCGAAGCTGCACTGAAGGAATTGGCGAAGAACAAGGCTCCGGGAATTGATGGAATACTCATTGAGATGTTTCAACAAACAGATACCCCACCAGAGGCACTCAATTGGCTATTCCAATAGATTTTGAAGACAGCTACCTGGCCAAATGACTGGAAGAGATCCATTATTTGTACTCATTCCAAAGAAAGGCGATCTCACAGAATGTGAAAATCATCGAACAATATCACTGATGTCACATACAAGTAAAATTTTACTGAAGATAATTAAAAAATGAGTGTAGCAGTATATTGACAGAGAACTTCCAGAAATGCAAGCTGCATTCAGAAGGGAATGTGAAGTGAGGGATATATCATTGCTGATGTCAAATGGTTCTTGGCTGAAAGCAAAGAATACCAGAAAGATGTTTACTTGTGTTTTATTGACTATGCAAAGGCATTTGATTGTGTGGATCATAACAAATTGTGGTAGCATAGTGCCTAAGGCACTTGACTGCTGACCAGAAGTCTGGTGGTTCAAACCCACCAGCCACTCCTCAGAAGGGAGGTTGGGTAATCTACCTCCATATTGATACTGCCTTGGAAACCCAAGGAGGGGTCGCTGTGAGCCGGGGCCGACTTGACAGCACATAACAACAACAACACCATTCAATCTGTATGTTGAGCAAATAATCTGAGAAACTGGACTGTATGAAGAATGTGGCATCAGCTTTGGAGGAAGTCTCATTCACTACCTGCTATATGCACATCACACACTTTGCTTGCTGAAAGGGAAGATGACTGGAAGCAGTTACCAATGAAGGTCAAAGACTATGGCTTTCACTGTGGATTACACTGGAACATAAAGAAAACAAAAATCCTCACAAGTGCACCAGTAAGTAACATCTCAATAAATGGAGAAAAGATTGAAGTTGTCAGGGATTTCATTTTACTTGGATCCACAATCAATGCTCATGAAAGCAGCAGTTGGGAAATCAGATGACATATTGCATTGTACAAATCTGCTGTGAAAGACCTCTTTAGAATGTTAAAGAGCAAAGATGTCACTTTGAAGACTAAGGTGCACCTGACTAAAGTGATATCTTTTCAGTCACCTCATATGCATGTGAAATCTGCACAATGAATGAGGAAGACCAAAGAGGAATTGATGCATTTGAATTGTGATGTTGGAGAAGAATGCTGAAAATATCCCAGAAGAACAGACAAATCTGTCTTGGCCCAAGTACAGCTGGATTGCTCCTTAAAAGTGAGAATGGCCATACTTCATCTCCAATTTCTGGAGAAGGATATCATGCTTGGTAAAGTAGCGGGCCAGTGAAAAAAGGGAAGACCCTCAAGAAGATGGATTCACACAGTGGATGTGACAATGGGCTCAAGCATTGGAAAAACTGTAAGGATGGCTCAGGGCTGTGCAGTGTTTTAATCTGTTGTACATAGGGTCACTACGAGTCGGAGCTGACTCTGGCACCTAACAACAGAGCCCTGAAAAGCAGAGAGGGCTTTACCTAAGTGACAGAAAAACAGAGCTCATGGAGTTTGGCAATTTGGCCTATAAGACAACTGAAAAAATAGTTGTTGTTATTATGTGCCATAATGTCCTCCAGGCTCATCCATGTTATAAGGTGTTTCACAGATTCCTCATTATTTTTTTTTTAACTTTGCATAGTATTCTATTGTGTGTAAGTACTATAGTTTATTTATGCATTGATAGGCATTTAGGTAGTTTCACATTTGTTATTGTGAATAATGTTGCTGTGAACTTGAATGTGCACATATCTATTCATGTCACAGCCCTTATTTCCCTAGGATATGTATCTAGTAGTGGGATTGCTGGATCTATGATATTTCTATTTCCAATTTGTAAGGAAGCACTATACTGTTTTCCAGTGGTTACACCATATTACATTCCCGCCATCAGTATGTAAGGGTTCTGTTCTCTCCACACCCTTGCCAGTATTTTTTTTTTTTTTTAATTTCTATTAATGTTGGAGTGAGATGATATCTCATTGTTCTGATTTGCATCTCTCTCATGGTAAATGATAGCAAGCATTTTTTTTTT
>NW_006921628.1:832700-835496 GCF_000298275.1 Orycteropus afer afer
ATTGTTGCCAATTTTTTTTTACTCTTTTGGTGAAGTCCCTTGATGTGCATCTCGCTAAAACCAAACTCACTGCCATCCGACTCATAGCAACTCCTCCTTGGGTTTCCGAGGCAGTGTCTCTACAGAAGTAGATCACCCTGTCTTCTTCCAAGGACTGGCTGGTGGGTTTGAGCTTCCAGCCTTCTGGTTAGCAGTCAAATGCCTTAGGCACTATGCTACCTTTGATGTGCATAGATGTTTAAATTTTAGGAAATCCCAATTGGCTATTTTCTCTTCCACTGTGCATTTTTAGTTATGTAGTTATAGTATATTTATGGCATGTATTAGGGCCATCTTTCATGATCTAGGTTTTACACTTAGGTCTTTGATCCATCTTGAATTAGTTTTCTTATATGGTGAGAGATGTGGCTCTTGTTTCATTTTTTTCAAGAGATTATCTCTTTCTCATTTAATGGGAATTATCTCTTTCCCAATTTGTCAAAGATCAGCTGTCCATAGGTAGATGGATTTACTTCTGGGTTCTCAATTTTGTTACATTGGTGTATGTGTCTGTCATTACACCAGTACAATGTTTTAACTACTGTGGTATAGTAGGTTATGAGATTGGGGAGTATGAGGCCTACTTTGTTTTCTTCTTTATTGGTGCTATTCTTATCCATGGTTTCTTTCCTTCCATATAAAATTGGTGATTAGTTTTTCTACCTCTTTAAAGAATGATGGTGGAATTTGGTCAGGATTGCCTTATATCACTTTGGGTAGTATTGACATATTTACAATTTTAAGTTTTCCTATCCATGAACATGGTTTATTCTTCCATTATGTAGGTCTCTTTTGGTTTCTTGTAGTAGCATATTGCAGTTTTCTTCATATAGGTCTTATATCCTTCACCTTTTGGATGGCCATTGAGCTCTGGTAGCATAGTGGCTAAGACACTTGCCTGCTAACCAGACGGCTGGCGGTTCAAACCCACCAGCCACTCCCCGGAAGGAAGGTTGGGCAATCCTACTTCCGTAGTGATACTGCCTCGGAAACCCAAGGAGGGGTCGCTATGAGTCGGGGCCGACTCGACGGCACATAACAACAACAACAACAATTGTTTGTTTTCTTGTAGTAGTATTTTATAGTTTTCTTTTTATAAGTCTTTTGTGCCTGTGGTTAGATTCATTCCTAATACTTCACCTTTTTGGTAGCTATTGTAAATGGTATAGTTTTCTTGATTTCCTTTTCTTTTTGTTAGTATAAAGGAATTTGACTGATTTTTGTAGGTTGATCTCATACTGTACCACTTTGCTGAATCCTTTTATTAGTTTCAGTAGTTTTCTTGTTGACTCTTCTGGGATTTTTAATGTATGCGATCATATCATCTACAAATAGAGGTAATTTCACTTATTTTATTTTATTTTTTGCCAATTTGAATGCCTTTTATTACCCTCTCTTGCCTTATTACTCTGGCCAGAACTTCCAATGCAATATTAAATAAATGTGGTGATAAAGGACATCTTCGGTTCCTGTTTACAAGGGGAATGAATTCCATCTCTCTCCATTTAGACTAATGTTGGCCATTGATACTGTATAAAACTCACTGCAGTCGAGTCAGACCTGACTCATAGTGACCCCTCCTTGGGTTTCAGAGGCAGTATTACTACGGATGTAGATCACCCAACCTTCCTTCCGAGGATGGCTGGTGGCTTTGAACCACACCAAGCCCTCTGGTTAGCAGTCAAATGCCTGAGGCACTATGCCACCAGAGCTCCTTTGATACTGTATGTTGTTGTTGTTAGGTGCCATCGAGTCGTTTCCGACTCCTAGCAATCCCATGCACAGCAGAACGAAACACCGCTGGATCCCATGCCAGCTCCATGATCCTTGCTATACTTGAGTCCATTGTCGCAGCCACTGTGTCAATCCATCTCGTTGAAGGCCTTCCCCTCTTTTGTGGACCCTCCACCTTACCAAGCATGACATCCTTCTCCAGGGAATGGTACCATCTGACAACATGACCAAAGTAGGTGAGTTGAAGTCTGGCCATTCTTCTTTCCAAGGAGCATTTTGGCTGCACTTCCTCCAGGATAGATCTGTTAGTTCTTTTGGTAGTTCCAGCATTCTTTGTCAGCACCACAACTCAAAAGCATCAACTCTTCTTCAGTCTTCCTTTTTCATTGTCCAGCTCTCATATGCATATGAAGTGACTGGAAATATCATGGCTTGTGTCAGGTGCACCTTAGTCCTCAAGGAGATATCCTTGCTCCTCAGCATTTGAAAGAGTTCCTTGGCAGCCGACCTGCCTAGTGCTATACGTCGTCTAATGTCCTGACTGCTGCTTCCATTGGCATCAATTATAGAACCAAGCAATGTGACTTCTTTGACAACCTCAATCTTTTCTCCATTTAAGTGATGCTGCTTATTGGTCTAGGTGTGAGGATTTTTGTTTTCTTTATATTGAGACGTAATCCATACTGCAGACTGTATTCTTTAATCTTCATCAGTAAGTGCCTCAAGTCATCTTCACTTTCAGCAAGCAAAGTTGTATTGTCAGTGTATCTAAGGTTGTTAATGATTCTTCCTCCAACCCTTATGCCATGCTTTTCTTCATATAGTCCAGCTTCTTGGATTATTTGCTCAGCATATAGATTGAATAAGTGTGGGGAAAGGATATAACCCTGACACACTCCCTTTTTGATTTTAAACCATGTAGTGTCCCCTTGTTCCATTCGAACGACAGCCTCTTCAAGGTGCAGGTTCCTCATGAGTACAATCAAGTGTTCGGGAATTCCCATTCTTCTCAATGTTATCCAT
>NW_006921628.1:836391-843594 GCF_000298275.1 Orycteropus afer afer
TTTGGTCTTCTCTTCTTTTCTCGTCTTTTTAGTGACCTCTTGTTTCTTCGTGGATAATGTTCTTGATAGCATCCCACAATTGTTCTGGTTTTCGGTCGTTGGTGTTGAATGTATCAAATCTATTCTTCAGATGATCTCTAAATTCAGGAGGGATATATTCAAGATCATATTTTGGCTCTCTTGGACTTGTTTTAATTGTCTTTAAGTTGAACTTGCATATGAACAGTTGATGGTCTGTTCCACAGCTAGCTCCTGGCCTGGTTTTGGCTGAAGATACTGAGCTTTTTCATTGCCTCTTTCCCACAGAGGTAGTCAGTCTGATTCCTGTGTGTTCCATCTGGTGAAGTCCACATGTACAGCTACGTTTGTGTTGTTGAAAAAAAGTGTTTGCAATGAATAAGTTGTTAGTCTTGCAAAATTCTACCATGCGAGTTCTAGCATTATTTCTGTCACCAAGGCCAAATTTTCCAACTACTGGTGATTCTTGTTTGTTTCCAACTTTTGCATTCCAGTCACCAGTGATAATTAACACATCCTGATTGCATGTTCAGTCAATTTCAGGTTGTTGAAGTTGATAAAAATCTTCAATTTCCTCATCTTTGGCTTTGGTGATTGGTGCATAAATTTGAATAATAGTCATATTAATGGGTCTTCCTTGTAGGCGTATGGATAGTATCCTATCACTGACAGCATTGTGCTTCAGGACAGATCTTGAAACATCCTTTGTGATGATGAATGCCACACCATTCCTTTTCAAACTGTCATTCCAGGCATAGTAGATCATATGGTTGTCTGATTGAAAATGGCCAAAACCAGTCCATTTCAGCTCATTAATACCTAGGATATCAATCTTTATGTGTTCCATTTCATTTTTGACAATTTCCAATTCTCCTAGATTCATACTTTGTACATTCCATGTTCCGATTATTAATGGATATTTGCAGCTATTTCTCCTCAATATGAGTGGTGCCATATCAGCAAATGGAGGTCTCGAAAGCTTTACCTTATCCATATGATTAAGGCTGGGTTTACTCTGGTGATGCAGCTCTTTCCTAGTCCTATTTTGAGAGCCTTCTAACTTCAGTGACTCATCCTTCTCCGCTGTATTGGACAGTGTTTCCAGACTATTCATAAAGTTGTGCAGTAATGTATCAGACAGTGTTTCTCTGCTATTCATAAGGTTTTCCCTGGCCAATTCTTTGAGAGGTGGATGACCTCTTCCTTCTTCCTAGTCTGTCTCAGTCTGCAAGCCGGGCTGATACCTGTGTACCATGTGCACCCAGCTGGGTTTGAAACACCAGTGGCACAGCCTCAAGACTCACAGCAACACACCATCGCAGTAGGACAAACTGACAGACAAGTTTGTCTCCCTTAGCTGTTGGAAACCTCTCCAACCTCCCTTTACCTGGATGCCTGCAGCTGACTCCTCGCTCTGTCCTGGTACCCCTCGCCTTTTCGGTCCTTTCCCTGCTTTCCCACCTTGTGGCTTTGGGATGTGGTCTCGGTTCCCTCCCTTCACCTGGATCCCTGCGGCTGACTCCTCGCTCTGTTCCAGTACCCCTGGCCTTTTACTCTCCTTTCTCTTGCTTTTCCACCTTGCCGCTTTAGGGCATGGCCTGGGTTCCCTCACCTCACCTGGATCCCTCTGTGTGACTCCTTGCTCTATCCCAGTCCCCCTTGCCTTTTCTGTCCTTTCCCCACTTTCCTACCTTGCTGCTTTGGGGTGTGGCCTGGGTTCCCTCCCCTCACCTGGATCCCTGCAGCTGACTCCTCGCTCTGTCCTGGTCCCCCTGGCCTTTTACTCTTCTTTCTCCTGCTTTCCTGCCTTGTCACTGGTGGGGTGTGGCCTGAGTTCCCTCTCCTCACCTGGATCCTTGCAGCTGACTCCTCGCTCTGTCCTGGTCCCCCTGGCCTTTTGTTTTGATACTATGTATATACCCTTAATTATGCTGAGGAATTTCTCCTCTATTTCTATTTCATTGAGCATTTTTATTGAGAATGAGTGTTGAATTTTGTCAAATATCTTTTATACATCGATTGATGTGATCTTGTGGTTGTTTTCCTTTATTTTATTTATGTGGTGGATTACATTGATTGTTTTTCTAATGTTGAACTATCCTTGTATATCTGGTATGAATCTCATTGGTCATGATTTATTTATTTATTTTTTATATGGTTTTTGATTCTATCGGCTAGGATTTTGTTGAGAATTTTTGCATCAGTGTTCATGAGGGTGTTGGTTTATGATTTTCTTTTTTAGTGATGTCTTTGCCTCGTTTTGGTATCAGGGTTATGGTTGCATCATAGAATGAGTTCGGGAGTACTCCATCCTTTTCTATGTTCTGGGATAGTTTGAGTAGAATTGGTATCAGCTCTTCTCTGAGTTTTTGGTAGAATTCTCTAGTGAAGCCATCTGAGTCAGGCCTTTTTTTTTTAATGGGGAGTTTTGTTGGTTGGTTTTCATGACATGTTCAATTTCTTTTTTTATGATGGATCTGTTCAGATTTTCTACTTTAGATTGTGTTAGTTTGGTAGGTAATGTGTTTCCAGAAATTTTACCATTTTTTCCTGCAGTTTTCAAATTTGTTGGAGCTCTTTATAATATTCTGTTATTATCCTTTTCATTTCAGTTGGTTCTGTTATACTGTCACCTATTTCATTTCTCATTCATGTTATTTGTATCTTCTCCTTTCTTAGGTATCTCAGTTGTTAGTCAATTTTATTAATCTTTTCAGATAATTAATTTGTAGTCTCTTTTATTCTTTCTATCATTATTCTGTTTTCTGTTTATCTCTGGTCGAATCTTTATTATTTCCTTTCTTTTGGGACTATAGTCCTTTTTACTGCTCTTTTTCTAATTGTTAGAGTTGTTGGCTTAAGGTTTTGATTTTGCTTCCTTTTTTGATATGTACGTTTATTGCTATGAATTATTCTCTCAACATTGCTTTTGATTTGGTATATTGTTTTTTCATTCCCATTTGATTCAAGGAATTTTTTTTTAAATTTCTTTTTTTGTTCCTTCTATTATCCAGTTGTTGTTAAGCAGGGCATTATTCCGTTTCCATTTATTTATTTATTTTCCTTGCTTTTCCTGTTGTTGATTTCTATTTTTAATGCACTGAGATCTAAGAAGATTATTTGTCATATTTCAGTGTTTTAAAATTTATTGAGGGTTGCTTTGTGGCCTAACATATGGTCTATTCTGGAGAATGTGTGCTGGCAAAGAATGTATATAATGCGTTGTTAGGTGGAGTGTTATGTATATGTCTATGAGGTCAAGTTGGTTGATTGTGTTCTTTCTTTCTTTTTAATTTTTTATTGTGTTTTTGGGTGTGAATTTACAAAGCAGAGTTGCTTTACTCTCAATAGTTCATGTACATTTGGTTTCACAGCCCCGGTTACAATCCCAGCAATACAAAGCTCTCCTCCCATTGACTACCCCTTCCCTGTGCCCTTCTTATCCATGCATTCCTGTCTGTCCAACTTTCCTTCTGTGCAAATGCTGTTCTTCTGATGTCTTATGGTTGATTGATCTAAGGGGTACATCTCCTTGGGGTAGGTAGATGCATCTCCCTGGCATAGGTGTTCTGCTTGTAGGCCTTTCTACTGTTTGGCTGAGTGCTAATCCACAGAAGGGAGTCCAGTTCCAGGCCTGAAGGATAAACTGGGGCCGTAGTCTTAGGGGATCCATCAGTCTCTATAAGACTAGTAATTCTGGTCATTTTTGTGTTTTTGAATTTTGTTCCACATTTTTTCCTCCTACTCTATTTGGGATCTCCAATTTTTATCCCTTTCTGAGTGGTTGACATTGGTAGTCAGGCACCATCTAGTTCTGTTGTGAAGGGTTGTGAAGGCTGAGGTCCCTGTGGTCCATCATATACTTGGAATAATTGTTTCCATATGACTTTGATTTTCTCCACTCTTCTTTACTCCAGACAAGGGGAGATGAATAGTTGGATCTTAGATTGCCACTTGAAAACTTTTAAGAACTCAGTTCCCACTTGCGAAAGTAGGATGTAGAATAAGATTTTTATGTACTATATTGTGCCACCACCACTCATCTGTCAGTTTGTTGTGCTGTGGTGGCTTGTGTGTTGATATGAGGCTGGAAGCTGTGCCACCAGTATTTCAAATACCAGAAGGGTCACCCATGATGGACAAGTTTCAGCAGAGCTTCCAAACTAGGACAGACTTGGAAGAAGGAAGGGGCTGTCCACTTCTCAAAGAATTTGCCAGTGAAACCTTATGAGTAGTAGTGAAACACTGATACATTACTGGAAAACTTTATCAATAGCTCTAAAACATTGTTTGATATAGTGCCAGAAGATGAGCCCCTCAGGTAGGAAGGCACTCAAAATATGACTGGGGAAGAGCTCCCTCCTCAGAGTGGAATTGACCTTAATGATGTGGATGGAGTAAAGCTTGCAGGACCTCCATCTGCTGATAAGGCACAACTGAAAATGGGAAGAAACAGCTGCAAATATTCATTAATAATCGGAATATGGAATGTATGGAGTATGAATCTAGGAAAACTGGAAGTCGTCAAAAGTGGAAGGCATAAAGATCAATATCCTAGGCATTAGTGAGCTGGAATGGACTGTTTTTGGATATTTTGAGTCAGACAGCCATATTTGATCTACTATGCCAGGAATGACAAATTGAAGAGGAGTGGTATAGCATTCATTGTCACAAAGACTATTTCAAGATCTGTCCTGAAGTACCACCCTGTCAGTGATAGGATAATAGCTATAGGCCTATAAGGAAGACCAGTTAATACTACTATTATTCAAATTTATGCACCAATTATCAAAGACAAAGACAAGGAAATTGAACATTTTTTGCCAACTTCTGCAGTCTGAAATTGACCAAGCAGGCAATTAAGATGTGTTGATTATTACTGGTGATTGGAATGCAAAAGTTGGAGACAAAGAAGAATCACCAGTAGTTGGAGAATATGGCCTTGGTGATAGAAATGATGCCAGAGATTGCCCAATAGAATTTTGCAAGACCAACAACTTATTCATTGCAAATACCTTTTTTCAACAACATAAGTCGTGGCTATACATGTGGACTTTATCAGAGGGAGTACACAGGAATCAGATCAACTACATCTGTGGCAAGAGGCAATGGAGAGCTCAATATCTTTAGCCAAAACAAGGCCAGGAGCTGACTGTGGAACAGACCATCAACTGTTCATTTGCAAGTTCAAGTTGAAGCTGAAGACAGTTAAAACAAGTCCAGAAGAGCCAAAATATGACCTTAATTATATCCCACTTGAATTTAGAGATGACCTGGAGAACAGATTTGATGCATTAAACACCAATAACTGAAAACCAGATGAGTTGTAAGATGACATCAAGAACGTCATCCACGAAGAAAGCAAAAGATTATTAAAAAGACAGAAAAGGAAGAAAAGACAAAAATGAATGTCAGAAGAGACTTGAAATGTGCTTTTGAATGGAGAGTAGCTAAAGTAAATGGAAGAAATGACAAGCTAAAAGAGCTGAATAGAAGATTTCAAAGAGCAGCTCAAGAAGACAAAGTCAATTATTATAATAAAGTGTGCAAAGACCTGGAGTTACAAAACCAAAAGGGAAGAACACACTCAACATTTCTCAAGCTGAAAAAAAACCGAAGAAAAAATTTAAGCCCTGAGTTGCAATACAGAAAGATTCTATGGGCACAATATTCAGTGATGCAGGAAACATCTGAAGAAGATGGAAGGAATACAGAAAGTCACTATACCAAAAAGAATGGGTTGATGTTCATCCATTTCAGGAACTGGCATATGATCAAGAACCAATGATACTGAAGAAAGAAGTCAAAGCTGGACTGAAGGAATTGGCAAGAAACAAGGCCTTAGAATTGATGAGATGTTTCAACAAATGGATGCTGCACTGGAGAAACTCACTCAGCTATGCCAAGAAATTTGGAAGACAGCTACCTGGCCAACTAACTGGAAGAGATCCCTGTTTGTACCCATTCCAAAGAAAGGTGATCTCACAGATGTGGAAATTATCAAACAATATCATTATTATCATACACAAGTAAAATCATGCTGAAGATAATTAAAAAATGGTTGTAACAATATATTGATAGACAACTTCCAGAAATGCAAGTTGGATTGAGAAGAGGATGTGGAATGAGGGATATCATTGCTAATGTCAGATGGACCTTGACTTAAAGCATAGAATACCAGAGATGTTGACTTGTTTTTTATTGCCTATACAGAAGCATTAGACTCTGCAGATCATAACAAACTTTGGATAACATTGGGAAGAATGGGAGTTCCAGAAAACTTAATTGTGTTCATGAGGAATCTGTCATGGACCAGGAGGCTGTTGTTTGAACAGAACAAGGGGATACTACATGGTTTAAAATCAGGAAGGGAATGCATCAGGCTTATGTCTTCTCACCATACTTAATCAATCTGTATGCTGAGCAAATAATCTGACAAGCTGGATTATGTGATGAAGAGCGTGACATCAGGATTGGAGGAGGACTCGTTAACAACCTGCAATATGTAGATGACACAACTTTGCTTGCTGAATGTGAAGATGACTTGAAGCACTTACTGATGAAGATTGAGGACTACAGTCTGCACTATAGATTACACCTCAACATAAAGAAAACGAAAATCCTCACAACTGAACCAATAAGCAGCATCACAATAAATGGAGAAAAGATAAGTTGTCAAAAATTTTATATTACTTGGTTCCACAATCAACATTGAGGGAAGCAGCAGTCAAGAAATCAGATGATGTATTGCTCTGGGAAAATCTGCTCTTGTTGTTGTTGTTAGGTGCCGTCGAGTAATTTCCAACTCATAGTGACCCCATGCACAGCAGATTGAAACACCGCACGATCCCGCGCCAGCTCCATGATCCCTGCTATACTTGAGCCCATCGTCGTAGCCACTATGTCAATCCATCTTGTTGAAGGCCTTCCCCTCTTTTGTTGACCCTCCACCTTACCAAGCATGACATCCTTCTCCAGGGAATAGTCCATTCTGACAACATGACCAAAGTAGGTGAGATGAAATCTGGCCATTCTTGCTTCTAAGGAGCATTTCAGCTGCATTTCCTCCAGGACAGATCTGTTAGTTCTTTTAGAAGTCCATGGTACTTCCAGCATTCTTCGCCAGCACCACAACTCAAAAGCATCAACTCTTCTTCGGTCTTCCTTATTCATTGTCCACCTCTC
>NW_006921628.1:847019-860959 GCF_000298275.1 Orycteropus afer afer
AACAAAGAAAATTTCCTTCTATAGATAAACCTTTCCTTAACTTTTACAATAACGGACTAATACAATATTTGTCCTTTTGTGATTGACTTATTTCACTCAGTGTAATGTCCTCCAAGTTCATCCACATTATGCAGTGTTTTGCAGATTGTACATTATTCTTTAGCATTGCATAGTATTCCATTGTGTGTATGTACCATAGTTTGGTTATCCATTCCTCAGTTAATGGTCATCTAGGTTGTAGGACAGATCTTGAAACATCCTTTGTGATGATGAATGCCACACCATTCCTCTTCAAATTGTCATTCCTGGCATACTAGATCATATGGTTGTCTGATTCAAAATGGCCAAAACCAGTCCATTTGAACTCAATCTTTATGTGTTCAAAATCAATATCAATCTTTATGTGTTCCATTTCATTTTTGACAACTTCCAATTTTCCTAGATTCATACTTCGTCCATACTATGTTCCAATGATTAATGTATGTCTGTAGCTGTTTCTCCTCAATTTGAGTGGTGCCACATCAACAAATGGAGGTCTCAAAAGCTTTATCTTATCCATATGAATAAGGCTGGATTTACTCTGATGATGCAGCTCTTTCCCAGTCCTATTTTGAGAGCCTTCTAACCTATCTGGTCTATTCATAAAGTTGCACGGTAATGTATCAGATGGTGTTTCTTTGTTATTCATAAGGTTTTCCCTGGCCAATTCTTTGAAAAGTGGCTGGACTCTTCCTTCTTCCTAGTCTGTCTCAGTCTATAAGCTGGGCTGATACCTGTGTACCATGTGCACCCCACTGGGTTTGAAACATTAGTGGCTCAGCCTCAAGACTCACATCAACATGTCACCACAATAAGACAAACTGACAGACAAGTTTGTCTCCCTGTTGGAAACCTCTCCTACCACCCTTACCTCGGTCCCTGCAGCTGACTCCTTGCTCTGTCCTGGTCCTCAGGCCTATTCCTCTCCTCTTACGTTCTCCCACCTTACTGCTTTGGGGCATGGCCTGGCTTCCCTCTCTTCACCTAGATCCCTATGGCTGACTCCTTGTCTGTCCCGGTCCCTGGGCCTTTTTCTCTCCTTTCTCCCGCTCTCCTGCCCTGCTGCTTTGGGCATGCCTGGGTTCCCTCTCCTCACCTGGATCCCTGAAGCTTACTCCTCATCTGTCCCATCTGCTCTAGAAGACCTCTTTAAAGTGCTGAAGAGCAAAGATGTCTCTATGAAGACGAGAATGTGCTTAACCCAAACCATGGTATTTTCACTTACCTCATATGCATGTGGAAGCTTGACAATGAATAAGGAAGACTGAAGAAGACTTGATGCTTTTAAGTTGTGGTGTTTGTGAAGAGTACTGAAAGTACCATGGACTGTCAGAAGAACTAACATATCTGTCCTGGAAGAAGTACAGGCTGGAATGCTCCTTGGAAGCGAGAATGGTCAGACTTCGTCTCACCTACTTTGGTCATTTTGTCAGAAGGGGCCATTCCCTGGAGAAGGATATCATGCTTGGTAAAGAGAAGGGTCAACAAAAAAGGGGAAGGCCCTCAAGATGATGGATTGACACAGTGGCTGCAATGATGGACTTAGGTACAACAAGGATTGTGAAGCTGGCATAGGACCGGGCAGTATTTCATTCTGTTTTACCTAAGGTCACTATGAGTCAGAACTGGCTTGATGGCACCTAACAACAATCACAACACACTATGCCAATTGAGCTTGATGTTCCCTGAGAGCATGGTCCCAAGCCCAAAGGCTTGGTGACTCTCTCCCTCAAGGTGCTTGGTTGTCATTGAGAAGCTACTCCAACCCTGTCCCCTGTTGCTTCTATAATGTATATAGATATTTTTGTAGCACAAATACATGTGTAAGAATATCTTCAGCCATGTCTGTTCATGGTGTTGTGTATATTCCTGTTCACCTACCCATATCTGATCTTCTCATCTGTCTGTGCTTAGACTAGTGTTTCCTGCCACTGGTAGTGCAGTATTGTACATGTAATAGTATTTACCTCTGTTTATGTCTTTTGTGCACATTTCTGTGTCCTCCTTTTCCCTGTTGTCATTGTGCTGTCACACACTTTTGTGATATTGCCTTTCCCTTCCCCCAAATCAACACACGACTTTTAACTAGTCAGAAATTTCCCCTCTCTTCCCATCCCTGGTAACCAACAAAGTAAATTTCCTTCCCTGCGTAAACATTTCCTTGACTTTTTATAATAATAGACTCATATAATATTTGTCCTGTGATTGACTTATTACACTCACCATAATGTCCTCCAAATGCATCCACATTATGAGGTGATTCATGGATTCTTCATTTTTTTTTAATGTTGCATAGTATTCTATTATGTGAATGTACCATAGTTTTGTTATCCATTCATCTGTTGATGGACATTTAGGTTGTTTCCATCTCTTTGCTGAAGTAAACATGGGTGTGCATATGTCTGTTCATTTCCTGGATCTCACCTTTTTAGGATATATTCCTAATAATGGAATTGCTGGATCAAATGGTATTTCTATTTTCAGCTTTTCAAGGAAATGGCATACTGTTTTGCACAGTGGCTGTATCATTTTACAGTCCCACCAGCAGTGTGTGAGAGATCCAATCTCTTCACACCCTTGCCGGCATTTGTTATTTTCTGCCTTGTTGAACTTTACTGTTATTGCTAGGTTAGATGATATCTCATTGTTGTTTTGATTTGCATCTCTCTAATGGCTAGTGATCATGAGCATTTCCTAATGTATTTGTTGGCTGCCTGTATATCTTCTTCAGTGAAGTATCTGTTCATGTCCTTTGCCCATTTTTGAATTGGATTGTTAGTCTTTTTGATGTTGAGGTGTTGAAGTTTTCTATCATTTTAGAGATAAGTCCCTTGTCAGATAAGTCACAGCCAAGTATTTTTTCCCAGTCTGTAGGTTTCCTTTTTACTCTTGTGGAGAAGACTTTTGATGTACATAAGAGCTTAATTTTTAATTGGTCCCAGTTATCTAGTTTCTGCTTGTGCATTTTGGGTTGTGCTTGATAGTCTATTTATTCCATAAATCAGGGTCCTTAGGTTTGCCCCTGTTTTATCTTTGATGAAGTTAATGGTTTTGAGTTTTACATTTAAGTCTTTGATCCATCTTGAATTTGTTTTTGTGTATAGTGTGAGGTATGGATCTTGTTTCCTTTGTCTTCAGTGGATATCCAATTTTGCCAGCCCCATTTGTTAAAGAGGCTATCTCACCCCCATTTAATGGTTTCAGATATGATGTTGGATTCTGTTGAAGACTTTTGCATCTATATTCATGAGGGATATTGGTCTGTGGTTTTCCTTTTTAGTATGTCTTTACCTGGTTGTGGTATCAGTGTTACACTTGCTTCATAGAATGAATTTGGGTGTATTCCATCATTTTCTTTGTTTTGGAATCATTTGAGTAATATAGGTGTCAGCTTTTCTTTGAACATTTGATAGAATTCTCCAGTGAAGCTCTCTGGGCCAGGACTTTTTTTGGTAGGGAGTTGTTTTTTTTTTGTAATGATATGGTCAATTTCTTATTTTGTTACAATTCTATTTAAGTATTCTGTCTCAGAGTGTGTAAGTTTAGGTAAGTCTTGTGTTTCTAGAAATTTGTCCATCTCTTCTTTTTAAATTTGATGTAGTACAATTATTCACAATATTGTTACTATCATTTTTACCGAGGTTGGTTCTGTTGTGATATTGCTTGTTTCATTTATTATTCATGTTATTTGCATCTTCTCTTTCTTTGTCTTTGTTAAATTTGCCAGTGGTTTATCGATTGTGTTAATCTTTTCAAAGAACCAGCTTCTTGTCTTGTTGACTTTCTCTATTGTTTTTCTGTTTTCTGCCTCAGTTATTTCTCCTCTGATCTTTATTATTTCCTTTCTCTGGATACTGTAAGTTTCTTTTGTTGCTCTTTTTCTAATTGTTGGAGTTGTTGAGTTAAGGTGTTGATTTTGATTCTTTCTTCTTCTTTGATTTGTGCATATCCTACTATAAATTGACCTCCGAGTACTGATTTTGCTGTGTCCCAAAGGTTTTGGTAAGTTTTATTTTCATTCTCATTTGTTTCTAGGAATTTTTTTGTTCCATGCTTTATTTCTTCTGTTATCCAGTAGTTTTTAAGCAGTGTATTATTATTCAAGTCCCACATATTTGATTTTTTTCCCTTGGTCTTCCTATTATTGATTTCTAATTTTATAGCATTGTGATCTGAGAAGATGCTTTGTAGTATTTCATTGCTTTTAGATTTATTGGGCCTTGTTTTGTGGTCTGATGTGTGATCTCTTTTGGAGAATTATCCATGTGCACTGGAGAAGAATGTGCATTGTGCTTTTGTTGGGTGGAATTCTCTGCATATGTCTATGAGGTTGAATTGTTTCATTGTGTTGTTGAGATCTTCTGTATCTCTGTTGAGTTTTTTTCCTAGTTCTTTCCTTCATCGAAAGTGGTGTGTTAAAATCTCCCATTACTGTTGTAGTATTATCTATTTTCCTTTTCAATTCAGTTAATGTTTGTTTTATGTATTTTGGTGATCTTTCATTGGGTGCATAGATATTTATTATGGTAATGTCCTCTTGGTCAGTTGAGTCCTTTAACATCATATAGTGCCCTTCTTTTCCCTTATACTGGTTTTCAACTTGAAGTCTATTTTATCAGAAATTAATATTGCTGTGCTTGCTCTTTTTTCGTTGCCATGAACTTGATATATTTTTTTCTGTCTCTTGATTTTTAATTTATCTTTATCTTCATGTCTGAGGTGGGTCTCTTGTAGGCAGCATGTTGATGGGTCTTCTTTTCTTATCCAATCTGCCACTCTCTTTCTCTTGACTGGTGCATTTAGTCCTTTCACATTCAGTGTCATTAATAACAGATACAAATTTATTGCTGTCATTCTGTTGTGTTTTTTGTTGTGTTGTTGTTGGTTTCTTTTTTCCGAATATTTTTTCTGTGCTGAGTTCTTTTTGTTATTAAGTACTTATTCTTTTTTCTTCATTATTGTTGGTTTTGTGTTTACTAAGTCCTTGTGATGTCCATCATTCTTAGTTTGATTAGAGGGATTGTTAATTTTCTTTATGGTTACCCTATAGTAAATTCTTATCTCCCTAAGTTTGGAACATTTGGTTCTATATAGACATTGTCCTGACTTCCTCTCCATTTGGAAGTTTTGTAGTTATAGTATTTATTCCCTCTATTTGTTTTGTTGTTGGTGTCATTTACAGATTGACTCCTCTATTTCTCTATTTTTTTATGAGCTTATTTCGATATTCTATTTTGGGGTTGGTTTCTAGGTGGTAGTGTCAAGTGTCTTGATTTTAATTTGTTGTTTTCTGCTGTAGATTTTCTGTTGGAAGGACACCCTTTAGCATTTCTTATAGGGTTGGTCTGGTTTTCACAAATTCCCTTTATTTCTGTTTGTCTGAGAATGTGTCAATTTCACCATCATATTTGAGGGACAGTTTGGCTGGATATATAATTCATGGTTGAGCACAGGGTTATGGATTTTCTTATCATCTCTCATTGATATTGTTTTACTGTTTACTAAATCTTTGTGATTTTCCTCTTTTTTTTATTTTGATGGAAGTTTATTAAGTTTCTTTGAGGTTACTCTGTAATTTATTATTCCCTTTCCCTAGTTTAAAACAGTCTTTTTTTCTATCTTGAAATCATGTTGACCTCCTCTCCATTTGGAAGTTCTGTAAATACACTATTTATTCTCTTTTTAGTCTGTAGTTGTCCTTGTTTACAAATTGATGTCTTTTGTACCCTATTTTCAGTCTTGTAGAGTTATTTTATTTTGGATATTTCTGTGTCTGGATTGATTCCTGGGTAATGTTATGTGTGTGGATCTCTGGTTATTGTCTGCTATTGTTGATTCTTTGTTTGAAAAACTCTTTTTATTATTTCTTGTAAGGTTGATCTGGCTTTTACAAATTCCCTTAATTTCTGTTTATCTGGAAATGTCCTAATTTCACCTTCTTATATGAGACAGTGTTTCTGGTTATATTAATCTTGGTTAACAATTTTTTTCTTTCAAGGTTTTATATATGTCGTCCCATTGTCTTCTTGCCTGCATGTTTCTGCTGAGAAATCAGAGCTTAGTTTTATTTGTTCTGCTTTGTAGGAAATTTCTATTTTTTCCTGAGCTATTTTCAGGATTCTTTCTTTGTATTTGGTTTTGGAAAGTTTGATTATGATATGTCTAGGTGATTTTCTTCTGAAGTCTATCCTGTTAGGGGTTCATTGAGGTTTTTGAATGCATATCCTATTGTCTTTCGTATTAACGAAGTTTTCTTCTGGAAAATATTTGACAATTTTCTCTCTCTCTCTCTGTGTGTGTGTGTGTGTGTGTTTTATTTGGGGCAGGGGGCACATGTTAAGTTATTTCTCTTGAACGGTGTCTTACCTAATCCCTAGGCTTTCTTCATTTTTTTTATTTTTTTCAGATCGTTCCTCTAACATATTAGTATATGTGGGGTAGAAGGGGAAGATCTCAATTTTTTGGTCTCCAGCCACCAGTGTGGGCGCTATTGTAGTCCTGGGCAAGTGTTACTGATTATCAAATTCTTGCCCTGATCAGTACACTGCATGCAAAAATTCAAAATGGCCACACTGTATCAGGCCAGTTGACAGTTCACTAAATCATTGATTTAATTCTACTCTTTTGTCCTAGCAATGTGTTATTTATTTCTGAAATCTTAGTATTAATGATCTGGTTCTTTATTTGATGTTTTTGTGTTGTTTCTAATTTTCCATTTATTTTGTCAATTTCTTCCTTTATTGTTTTCCTGAATTCTTCTAGAGTTTAGTCTTTGTTTTCCCTGATTTTGTTTGTGTTTTCCTTGATTTTTCTCTCAATCCATTGAAGTACCTAAACCGAATTCTTATGATTCTTTGTCAGGTAGTTCCAATGTCATTTCTTCCTCAGGAAAGTTTTCTGGCCTTGTGTTTTGGTAACTTGTTTGAGACTCCCTGTCTTGCTTCTTTGTGTGAACTGAGATTGTCTGCTGTGTCTGAGACATTGTGGTGGTGTTGTCTTTGTATTTAATTGATGATTGTAGGTAGGTTGATGTGTCTTGCCTATGTTTTTTTTTGCTTTATTTTGTTTTGCTATATCCTGGTGAGTAAGAAGAATATGATACCCTGCTTGCTGCATCACCCACCCATCACCCATCTTCTGGTGGGTGTGATAGAGGATGGGAGTACATGTGCAGTTCTCTGTTTGCTGTTCATGTAAAGTAATTGAGGATAGTCTGGGCTAGTGTTGACCACCATCTGTTTGTCATCCAGTGGTAGAGGAACAGGTGGTGGCACTCACCCAGTATGTGGTGCTGCATGAGATACGAGTGTGACTCAGTAGTGTGGCCATGGTTGCTGTCTTCCTCTGGGTAGGACAAGAACAAATAAGTAAACAAAGAACAACAAAAAAGAAGAAATGAAACAGAAAGAGGAAGGGAAAAAAGAAAAAAAAAAAAAAAAACCATGAAGTGAAGAGGCAGAAAAATGAAAAAGACAAAGAAAAAGAGAAGAGAAAAGAAGAAAAATAATGGAACAGAAAAATAAATGGGGGAAAAAAAAGTAAAAGAGAAAAAGAAAGGAGAAAATTGCAGGGTGGGGTGTCCAGTTGATGCCCCTGCCAGTTGAGAAAGTTGAAGGATGGGGCATTTCTTCTACTTGTCTAGGAGGCAACTGAGGACAAGTTTTCTAGTCTGGGATGGCACTTCTGCCAGTCTTGGAGGTGGTTGTAGTCAGGACTTTCAGTTTGGGATGGCATTTCTACCAACATAAGAGGTGGCTAGGGTGGGGCACCCAGCCTAGGATGGTGCTTCTGCTGGCCTAGGAGGTAGTTGGGGCTGGGGCACCATGTTGAGGATGGCAGTTTTGCCAGTCTAGGAAGCGGCTGTCAAATGGGGCTGCCTAAGCTGGTAGTGTACTTTTGCTGGCCCAGGAAGAGGCTGAGGGTAGGGCAACTAGTCCACGACAGTGTGTTCTGCTGACCCAAGGAGGCAGAAAGTTCATGCCTTCAAATGCAGGGATGGCGTGCATGCAGTACCTAATCCACAAGGGTGTGCCTTTGACCTCATGCAGTGCAGGAGTGCCATCAGGGGCGTCACCACCTGCCTGATGGGTGACGGTAGGGGTTGGCCACACCTCTGGTCACCTGGAAAGTGTGGGGTAGAAGGGGAAGATCTCAGCTTTTTGGTCTCCAGCCACCAGTGTGGGCACTATTGTAGTCCTGGGCAAGTGTTATTGATTATCCAATTCTTGCCCTGATCAGTACACTGCATGCAAAAATTCAAAATGGCCACACTGTATCAGGCCAGTTGACAATTCACCTCTCTATGTGTCTCCTTGTTCACTGTTTCATTCAGTTTCTTTTTCTAGTTCGTATTTGATCTTCTTTATCCTTTCCTTTGAACCTCTGGGTTCCAGGATTATTTTTTGTATCTGTTTCATTTGGTTTATTGTGTCTTTGTTGTAGAGGCTCTGGGTAGCTTGTCTGCCTAGTCTGCCATCTTGCCAGAAGTCTTCTATTCTATTTTCTGTCCTCCATTGTTTGTAATATGAGCTTTGGTAGCATAGTGCCTAAGGCACTTGACCGTTAACCAGAAGGCTGGCAGGTCAAATTCACCAGCCACTCCTTGGGAGGAAGGTTGGGCAATCTACTTCTGTAGTGATATCACCTCGGAAACCCAAGGAGAGGTTGCTATGAGTCGGGTCCGACTCGACGGCAGATAACAACATTGTTTGTAATCAGAGCTCAGCAATCATTTAAATTGTTTTTGTCTTACTGTTTTAAGATTTTTTCTTTCTCTTTGATTTCTGGCACTTTGAATATGTACCTTAGTTTGGTCTTTTTAAAAGTACCAGTCTTGCTTGGAATTTATTGACCTTCTTTAATCTGTAAATTAATTTTTTCCCACCAAATTGTGGAAATATTTGACTATTTCTAAAAAATTTTTTTTTTCTTGCTGGTTTGTTCTCTTTCTTCTTCAGTTGCACATATATTAGACCTTTTGATATTGTCACACAGGTCCCTCAGGCTCTGATTTTTTCCCCCCTAATCTTTGTTTCTGTACTTTTTAGATATTTCTTTTGTTCTCTTATCAATTTCACTTAATCTTTTGTGATCTCTATTATGTTGTTAAACTCATCTGATGAATTTTTAATTTCAGATATTATATTTTTCACTCTATTCTGTTTCATGTTTTTTGTTTCTCTGCTAAAATTTCTTATCTTTTATTTCATTTGAAGCATATTTTGCTTTCCTCATTGATCATAGTTGTAAATAGCAACTACCAGCTGCAATTGATTACATTCCAATTCATGACCATCTCCTATATTTAGAGTAGATATAGACTCCATAGGGTTTTCAAAGTTGTAATGTTTTAGAAGAAGATCTCCAGACCTTTCTTCAGAGATGCCTGTAGGTGGGTTTAAACCTCCAACCCTTTGATTAGTAGTTCTGCGTTTAACCATTTGTGCCTTCCATGTACTCCATATATCATCATACCAAACTCACTACCATCGAGTCAGACCTGACTCATAGTGACCCCTCCTTAGGTTTCCAAGGTAGTATCACTACGGAAGTAGATTGCCCAACCTTCCTTCCAAGGAGTGGCTGGTGGGTTTGAACCACTGGCCTTGTGGTTAGCAGTCAAACGCCTTAGGGACTATGCCACCAGAGCTCCTATAGTTATCATAGCTGCTTTAAAATCTTTGTCTGTTAATCCCAATATCTAAGTCATAGCAACATTGATACTTAAAGCTCTGGGTCTAGTTGGATTTGACTCTTCATAGGTTAGCCTCAGGCCTGTCCCACATGTATTCATTATGAGGTTGAGGACAAAGGGATGGTTCATATATGGAAAAGTTCTTTTCAAGACCATGTCAAAGACACAAGTGGATAAGCCTAAGCGTGTAATCACATTTCAAACCCCAGCATTGACAAAAGCAAAATACAGGGCTAAGCCCAGTATCAGCAGGGAATAAATATATTCCTGTCATGGAGTTTGGATTGGGGTGGTGGGAGATAAGGAGTGAACATTTTTGAATAATGATCTTCCACAAGGAGTATACCTTTGGCTAACAGAGATAAATAGACACAAATCAATGCACTGCCCCTGTAGTGGATAACCTGAAGTTTCATGGAAGTCTTTTACTATCTTTCAGCATAGTGATAAGTGACTCGCTGGTCAGAGTACCTGATTTTAAGATCACCTAGCTGCTCTTTTATTAAAGCCTCTTACCCTATACCCTGATGAAATGGACATCATTCATTCTTTTTACAAAGCCTATTTTCTTGGAGAAGGATCAGACGGACTCAAACAAACAAAGAAACGGTCAGTTCCAGTTTCCAGGACAGTACATGTCTCATCCATGGCCTGAGCTGGATTTCTACCTTCATATCAGACCATGATGATATTGTAGATGGAAAATATACAAGGAATAAGATCCAGCTGGGTTATTTGGCCCTAAAATACCTGACTTTCTCAGTTCAGACTTCCAAGTCATTCATAGTCCCTGAGAGTGGGGCAAAGAGAAATAGATTTAAACTATAGTGTTAGGGATTTGATTGTTGTTATTTGCCGTTGAGTCCATAGCGACCCCTCCTTGGGTTTCCGAAGCGGTATCACTACGGAAGTAGATTGCCCAGCCTTCCTTCCGAGGAGTGGCTGGTAGGTTTGAACTGCCAGCCTTCTGGTTAGCAGTCAAGTGCCTTAGGCACTACGTTACCGGAGCACCTAGGGATTTGATTAGACATGTTCTTTTCCAGAGTATAAAGTATTTCCTCAAATCATTCATTTTAAACATGTAAATCTCCAGGGTGGGTGTAGTAGTCATTTATCTTTTATGAACCTACCCCTGTGACTGCAGTTGCCTTGTCTGGAAGTGACCATCTGACCCAAGTTGAAGCACTCACTTTTTTCTCTCAAGCATTAATAATATGCTACTAGACAAACAGTAACCTGCAATTTTATTTTTATAAAGCTTCTTAGAACAGTAGATTGGAGTCTTTTGAGATAAGAACTTTTTTGATTGGCCCTCATTTTTCTTGACACTAGTTTTGGGAAGTCACTGAATATTTTCCTTTTTAACTCTGGTTTTCAAATACATTACGTAAGATGCTTTTCAGGCCTTGAAGTTTCTGGCTTCCTAGCCAAATATTGCCCTGGACATTTCCTCCATGAAGCCTTGTGAGACATCTGTTCATGAGGCCATAATGTCTATTGTTCAGCCTCCTGAGGTAGGAAGGGACAGCTTTTTCTGATTATTAGAAAGAATTTTGAATAGTTTGACCCTGGCAAAAGTTAGTGAAGGAGTTTTTAAAAAAACAGAACAAACTTGGAGCTCTTAAAGCCAGAGCTTGAGCAAGACTGAGAGTGACAAAATTATCTTGGGTTCCTCCTACCTTTCCTCCCATTTCAATCCCTATCTCTGCACTTCTGGGCTCTGTCTTCCGCACAACTACTTTTGTTCTATTTTCATCAGAGTCTAGATCTCAACTAGTTACTATAACTCAAACAACAAACTCTAGAGGTGGTCATCTAGTTTGATCCAATGTATAAATTCCCCTTTTAGCTTCTTTAATAACTCTCGTACCTTTCTCAGAATGTTAGCAAGGCTTAAACCCATTTCAGATTCATGTGTATAATTATTGCAGAAAGTTTTCAAGTCCCAAAGGAATGAGTTACAAAATGGTAGAAATTCAGACACTGAGATGGATGAAGAAGGAAACATCTGGGGAGCAGAGTTGTCTCAGATCCCCTAGTGTCAAACTAAGTAGGCTGTTTGCTAGTCTGCCCATTTTTAAAACCAGCCTGGACAGCCCTGGAGCAGGCAAAGCCTATTTAGACAAAATTAAGCACTTAATTTAAGTGACACAGTCATTTTTTAAAATAGTCATCCTCAAACTTCTCTCAAGTCTTAAAAAAAAAGAAAGTGTCATTTCTGTGGAAGATGTATTTTGAACAGAACAGAGTTTATTAACTTCTCACCTCTCTGCCTTGTTCAGGTCACAGAAGTTTGAAAAGGAATTTAAGCTGCACTTGTTACCAGCAATGGAGGGCACATTCAAGAGCTTTTAAATTGGGACTGGCTCTTCTGTCTACCCAAAGGTGCAGTGTCCATAACCTTCAAGGAAATTGAGTCACCAAAATAGAGTATTTTGAGGGTTTTGCTTGGGTGCTATCCTTCTTTCTCCCACTAGGTGCCGCCATACTACACGGTAATGAAGGGAAATTACCTATAAGAGTGTGAAAGTCTTCTCTGACTCTAGAGAAATGGTTGTGTTTAGGTTAGCAGCAAATTAGGCATAATTAGTTTATTTAATAAACTGTATCTTTAAGATATGAAAATGTCACATAATCAGGACGGAAAGTCTATTACCTCATTCACTCACTCTCTTTCAAATGCTATCAGTCCTGGAAACCCAAGCAGAGAAGAGTTGGCAAACCTTTGCTGTATCTAAAAAACTGGGCTGGATTAAATCAGCTCATGACCCTGTATGGCTGAGTGGATCTCACCCCTTAGGATATTAAATCCCTTTGTTGAGAGGTTGGATTACTGCTAGATCCCTTTATCACCAGAGCTGAGCTCTTGCAGCTGCTACGGATTAGACATGATCCTTCTCCATCCTCACAGCTCTAACATCCTTCCTCCTCCTAGTGCCTCCTTTGTGGTCACTCTTCTGTGAAGGCGAAGATAAGATGCCAGAGATAAGGGAGAAGGGAATGTGGCTTGCCCTACAGTGTTTCATTTCCAATGCCCTAGTTGCCAAGCGGGGAGCTCTTCATGGCATAGTGCCTAAGGCATTTGACTGCTAACCAGAAGGTTGGTATAAAGGCAGGCAGTTCAAACCCACCAGCCACTCCTCAGAAGGAAGACTGGACAACCTACTTCCATAGAGATACTGCCTTGGAAACCCAAGGAGGGGTTGCTATGAGTCGGAACAGACTCGACCACAGTGAGATTTTTTTTTTTTTTTTTTTTTAAGTTACCAAACAGTCCTCCTGGCAATTAAAAGATCCTTTCTATCCCCTGAACATCCAGCATCCGAGAGCCAGGCCCATCCATATCAATTTGATCTCAGATCTAATTTAGGATATAAGGTTGCTTGATGGAACGCAAAATCTGTTGCCCATTGAATTGATTCCAACTCATAGCAATCCTATATGCCAGAGTAGAACTGCCACATAGGGTTTTCCAAGGCTGTTATCTTTACAGAAGCAGACTGCCATGTCTTTCCCCCAGGGAGAAGCTGGTAGGTTAAAATTGCCAATTTTTAAGTTAGCAGCCGAGCACTTAACCCTACGCCACCAGGGCTCCCCAGTTAAAACAAGAACAAACAAACAAACAAACAAAAACAATGAAACCCACTGGCATGGAGTTGATTCCAACTCATTGCAACCCTGTAGGACAGAGAACTGCCCCATAAGGTTTCCAAGGCTGTAAAGTTTTACAGAAGCAGACTGGCTCATCTCTTGTGGAGTGGCTGGTGGGTTCTAACTGACAGCCTTTTGTTTAGCAGCTGGATGGTTTAACCACTGCACCACCAGAGAGCTCCTCCAAGGGTCCCATTAGGAAGCAAAATAGAATTCAGCCTATGTAACAGGATGAGCAGGAGCTCTGGTGGTGCAGTGCTTAAAGCATTGGGCTGCTAATGAAAAGGTTGGCAGTTCACTGCCTGGTATTGGTTCAATGACAGATACATAGACCAATGGATTAGAATTGAGAACCCAGATATAGATCCATTGACCTATGGCCAGCTGATCTTTGACAAAGACCCCAAATCCATTAAATGGGGAAGAGAATGTTTGTTTAATAAATAGTGCTGGCAAAACTGGAAATCCATTTGCAGAAAAATGAAACAAGATCTGTACCTCACACCACACACAAATATGAACTCCAGATGGATCAAAGACTTAAATGTGAAACCTA
>NW_006921628.1:862928-881940 GCF_000298275.1 Orycteropus afer afer
ACTATGGGAAGGAAATGGGAGGGGAGCTGTTGCATTCTGGTAAACTGTGGTCAATGACATGAGACAAAGTATATGTGAACTGCTGTATGGAAAGTAAATTTGCTCTGTAAATCTTCACCCAAATCACAAAAAAAGAAAAGGTTGGCAGTTTGAACCCATCAGCTGCTCTGTGGGAAAAAGATGAGGTAATCTGCTTCTGTAAAAATTTACAGCTTGGGAAACCCTGTGGAGCAGTTGGCTCTACTCTGGGTAGCTATAGGGTAGCTATGAGTCAGAGTAGACTCAATGACAGTGGGTTTGGATTGGTTTGGTTTAATAGGATGAGTGGTATTTGTTTGGTATCTAAGTCTAATGAAACTTACCTCTGCTGGGCTGACAGGATATGTTTCCAGACATATCCTCCTACTTGCCACCATCTAACTTTCTATGGATGATAATTTAATATCCAGGGGCCAGGGAGCTGGTGGTTCAGTGATTTGCCTCTTATGCTTCTGTTCTTTGACAATGTTAAGGATGCCACTGACACCTGGCATTTGTTTTGGTACAGGGTTTAAAGTTTCATTTCAGCCAGGTCATCTGACATTGCTGTAAAAATGTCCTGGGAATTAATAAACTCTGCAAGAGAGTATCAGGATTTAGCTACCATCATTAGGGTCAAGCAGCATATATAAAGTAATTGTCTATGTTCTGGGTTATGCAGATGGTTTTCACTTGGCTGCTGTGCTGAAGGGTGGCAGTTCGAACCCACCCAGAGGCTCTGTGGAAGAAAGGCCTGATGGTGTGCTTCTGTGACGATTACAGCCAGGAAACCCTGTGGAGCAGTTCCACTCTGTGACATGTGGGGTTACCATGTGTTGGAATTGACTCGATGGCACTAGGTATATGTGTCTAAATTAGAGTGGATCTCAAAGGTATTTTTCTCTAAGTAGAACACCCACCTGCTGCATACTTTCCCCTTACATGAAATCTTAGACAAAGCCAGAGTTGCATACAACTCGAGGCATTTTATTCACATTGTTGTCTGCATAACCATCAGTGGTGCCTGGGATATATAAACCAGACACAAGCAGGGTTTTATTCATATAACAATTATACTTCCAGTTTTGAACCTTTATTTAATAGCCACCAGTAGGAAATAACCTTTTGATGAAAATGAAAATTTGATACTAGGAGTTGTGGTTGGAAATTTTTTACCAGCTTCAGATTATGCAGATAAACAGTCGGACTCTTAAGAACCCTTTAATTAAACAGATCCAGATGCTTATAAATGAGAGTGGCAGGGATTACATATTTCATATCTGGCTAATCTCTGTGGAGGGCAATAAGTAATATCTACCCAATGCACATAGGGTTTAACCCTATAATTCTACTTCTAGGATGTTATCAGATATACCTTCAAATATGAAAAATGATCTTTATACAAAGTTATTCATTGCTGCATTGCTTGTAACAACAAAAGACTGGAACAATCTAAAATATCCAGTAGAGGACAAAATACACAATGGAATCCTTAGCAGCCATCACAAAGGATGATGGTCTCCAGATACAGGGTCCCATGGAAAGAGCCAGGTGCAGAAATATGTCTACAATGTCTTAGCTTCTTTCTGTGTATTTACTTACTTGTCTGCTTGTATACGCATAGGAAATCCCTGAAAAGATACTCAAGAAACCAATAGCACTGCTGATCTCCAGGGCAAGATATTCACTGATGTGGGCATGAATAAAGTGCATTTATTGTGTAGCCTTTTGTGCCTTTTGAATTTTAAATTACATGAATGTATTATCTATTCAAACAGTAATAATAATAGTAACAGCCATAATCTCCCTCCACAACAACAACAACAACAAAACCTCATCCCAAACTTATACTTATCACTGTTGTTGTTGTTAGGTGCTACAACTCATAGCAACCCTGTGTACAACAGAATGAAACACTGCCTGGTCCTGTGCTGTCCTCACAATCTTTGCCATACTCGAGCCCATTGTTGTAGCCATTGTATCAATCCGTCTTGTTGAGGATCTTCCTCTGTTTCTCTGACCCTCTATTTTACTAAGCATTTACTTTTCTAGGGAATGGTCTTTTCTAACAACATGACCAAAATAAGTGAGACGAAGTCTGGGCATTCTCGCTTGCAAGGAGCATTCCGGCTGTGCTTCTTTGAGGACAGATTTATTCATTATCACTGTAGAGTCTAAAATACATATTCTCAGTGTAGTCAACCCATCACTATTTACTTTGGTGTTGGACGTTTACATCAGGATCAGTCTACCACTAAGACAGTGTGATTTAGTACCAGGGATTCAAATTCTGCCGCTCTACTTATTAGTTATGTGACCTAGGGCAAATTTAACCAACTTTTCTGTGCCTCTATTCCCTTTTTAATCAATGATGGTAATTCATACTTTGAAGGGTTATTGAGAGGACTAGGTGAGCTAGTACATGCTGGCTAGTACATGAAAGGTTTAAAAAGAACAGAACAGGACCAAAACCCCACTGTGCCTGTCCTAGATGTGTTGCTCACGGATCACAGTAGTAACATTGCTAAGTGAGAGAATATAAGTATGGCCCTTGACACATAGTACGTCATCAACATAAATTCCCTCTCTACCCACATTTAATTGAGCTGCCAGGGGCTTTGCAGACTCTCTTTATGAGCAGACTAGAAAGTAATTTTCTAGTAGACACATTGTGATCTCTGCATTTCAGTCTGCAGATGGACCCTTTGAGCTGTCTTAGTCTGGGTCAGAGTGCTTTTAAAATGAAAATCTGGTCGGCTCTATTATTTTCATGTCAGTTTCTTACATTTATCTAAACAAACATTTCCATATATATATATTTTGTCCAAGTTGTATATGGATTAAATTGTTGCAGTGGAAATGCATCATGGTGAGATGCAGAGGATCCAAAATTTATGGGTATGACTTCAGGCATACACTGAAGGAAAGATATGAGTTAGTTACATAAATAATTCTTAGAAATACAGAAACATTGGAAATCTTTGAAAAGTTACTAAAAAAACTAATAGCACTGCTTGTCTCCAGGATAAGATACCTATTGGTGTGGGCACAGATAGAGGGCATTTATTGTATAGCCTTTTGTACAAAAATAAAAATAGGTAGACAATAATTAATTTTGACACATTAGGGATCAGCCAGATACTTTACAAGCTTTGTCTTTAACTCATTTGAGTTAGTTACTTTGCTAAGTTCTAATTTAAGTTGAGAAAACTGAGGTAACATGTCCAAGGTTAACCATGATTTCAGGTCCCAAGTTTTGTGTATACCATCTCCACTAAGATAAATCATCATGAAGCTAAATTTATAAGCTTTAAACAGAAATTGCAAATTGATTTTAGGATATAGTTTCTAAGTAAGGAAGGGACTATCAATCATTTGATCTTATTATGTGCTAGGCTCCTTTTATATTTATGCCTTTTATAATTCTTACATTAACCTTGTGAGTTAGGGCTTGTCCTCAACTTTCAGGTAAGGAAACTGAAACTCAAAAGATATTAGGTAACTTGGGCCTCACAGCAAGCAGAGAAGATGGCATTTCAACCAAGGTCTCTCTGCTTCCATTGCCCCTACACTTGTAGTTCTGTAGGAAGTTGTTGTCATATTCAGTCTTGTCTTTTTCTCAACCCTTGTATTTCTCATGAGTTCAAAGGGAAATGCAAGGTCCTCAAAATTGGTGTCATGGAGTTTTGATTTTATTAAAACACCCACGTGACTCAAAATAAAAAACAATTTTTTTTTTTTTTTTAGATGATGGACGTCTCTGTCTCTCTATATCTAAATTGCATCTACCCTCTCACTGACATAGTATTTCTCATTAGAATGTATACCTGTGACATGATTCCTTAAGAAATTCCTGTCAGATTAGTTCCTGCAGTTCTTTTTCTACAACCTGAGTTGTCAGAGCCTTAAATTTGATGGAACACAGAATTTCTTTTAGATTAGCAGTATCTGGCAGGATTTGTTTGGATTTCCTTGAACATGGTTGCTTACAACCAGGATATTCCCTGCCTAGGAGTCACCGAATGGTGCAAAGAGCTAATATGCTTGGCTGGTAACTAAAAAGTTGGCAGTTCAAATCCACTCAGAGGGACCTGTGGTGTAGTAAATTACATAGAGTGGCTTTTCTAGTCCTAAGTCTTTGTAAACTCTGTGGTGGAATTTGCCATGAACAACTGAGTAGCTCCTGATTATTAAAGTTATCCACCTGGGGTATTTCTGTTGAATCAGCACCAAGCAATCTTCTGGGAAGTTCACTTTCTCTCAGGTATATAGGATTCTGATATTGGGATTGGTTAGTTTGGCCACTCTGTCAGGCTCAAAAGGAGCCCTCCTAGAGGCAGAAGGGGTCTCTCTGACTGCTGGCTGGGAAAGACGTACTGCTGAGAGAAACGTCCTGAGAGACACATGCTGCTGAGAGAGAGACATTGAGAGATACACACTGCTGAGAGAGATACTGAGAGACATGCACTGCTGGGAGAGAGACTGTTGGCTGAGAGACAGTGGGTTGAGAGAGACTGAGCGTTGTTCCTGAACTTGAATTGTAGCCTGGTGCTTCCCTAATAAACCCTATAATCTGTGAGTTCTGTGCGGCCACTGCAGCGAATTATTGAACCCAGCATACTGGTGGTGGGTGCTATGGGAGGAACGGCTCGTGTCAGGGTTTTTGAAAGGGCTGGAGGGAGGCAGCATGTCTGGCCTCACAGGAATAGGCCTTGGGCTACTCATGGTGATTCTGTCTTCCTCTTGTGGGATTAGAGGAGGCAGAAGATGCGGCCTCCTTGCCACTTTAGTAGTACCTCAGAAGAAAGTCCTGGTGAGCTACTTCAAAAAAATCAGCCATTGAAAACCCTGTGGAGCACAGTTCTACTCTGACACACATGGGATTTCCATGAATTGGAATCGACTGGTGAGAACTTGTTTGGTTTTGGTTTATTCCAACATTCATTATGTTAGTGAGTGCACTAACCTAATGGGACTGACAAATGATAAAGGGAGAGTTTGATGCAGAGAATGTTCCCCTTATGGAGAGTGTGTCTGGAACAGCCATGGTTGGCCTAGACTGGCTGTGAAGTCCCTGGTGGAGAGAGTGCTGGAATGGTTGTTGGAGACCTGGGTTCTAGACTGAGCTTTGCCAATGTTATGTACTGAATTGTGTCCCCTAAAAATATCTGTCAACTTGGCTAGGCCATGACTCTCAGTATTATGTAATTATCCTTCATTTTGTAATCTGACATAGTTATCCTACATGTTGTAAATCCTAAGCTCTATGGTATTAATGGGGTACCAAACCAAATAAACCAAACTCACTGCCATTGAGTTGGATCTGACTCATAGCGACCCCTCCTTGGGTTTCCCAGGCAGTATCACTACAGAAGAAGATTGCTCAACCTTCCTTCCAAGGAGTGGCTAGTGGGTTTGAACTGCCAGCCTTCTGGTTAGCAGTCAAATGCCTTAGGCACTGTGCCACCAGAGCTCCCGTTAATGGGGTAGGATTAGTGGAAATTATGATAACGAGGCAGGATGCAATCTACAGTATTAGGTTGTATCTCTAGTCAGTCTCTTTTGAGATATAAAAGAGATTAAACAGCAAGCAGAGATCAGAGGGACCTAGTGCCACCAAGAAAGAAGAGCTGGGAGTGGAGTGAATCCTTGGGACCTAAGGTCCCTGTACTGGCAACCTTATAGACGTGGCAAAGATTGATGCCTAGACATATGGAAATCTCCAAGGAATTCTGGGCCCACAGATGTTGAAAGGAACCAGGGATCTTCCTTTAGAGCCAGCACTCTCAATTCAGGCTTCTAGTCTCCTAAACTGAGAGAGAATAAATTTCTGTTTGTTAAAGCCATCCACTTGGGGATTTCTATTATAGGAGCACTAGATAACTAAGAGGAAGCTCTGGTAGCATAGTGCCTCAGGCACTTGACTGCTAACCAGAAGTCTGGTGGTTCAAGTCCACCAGCCACTCCTCAGAAGGAAGGTTAGGCAATCTACTTCCATAGAGATACCACCTTGGAAACCCAAGGAGGGGTTGCTGTGAGTCAGGTCCAACTCGATGGCACATAACAACAACAACAACAAGATAACTAAGATGGCTGTTTTCCACCCTGGGGTTCTGGAAAGGCAAGCCACATCCCTTCTCTCAGCCTCAATTTTCATTTCTCTAGAATGAGGGATGTTGGCTAGGTAGTCTCTAAAGTAGACATGAAACCTAGAAACCATAGCCTGTGGCAGAAGGTACAGGTATTCACCACATATGATAACTGTGCCAAGGAATATGCCAAGCGTGTTTCAGGCATATAATCCTCACATCAGCACTTTGATGTGGGTTTTGTTATTACCCTCAAATGAGAAATTTGAGACTCTGAATGTTTCAGTCATTTCATTCAAGGTCCCATAGCCAATAAGTGGCAGAGCTGGAATTCAAATCTAGACCCCCTGGTTCAGGACCTTGCATCTTAACTACTGAGTATTGCCCTGATGCTAAAAGAATTACCCACCATCCCACTACCCAGAGAAAGACCATTGTTTATGCAAACATCTTCACATCCATACAGTAAATAAAATTTTAATTCTACAACTTGTACTGTTGAGTAATATATTTTCACTTAATGATATACTCTGAAGTTTATCCCCATTTTAAAAGTAACAACTCTCACTTACCTATTGCAGTAGTCTTCCCCTAGAGCTAGGCAGAGTGTGAGGTAGGATGCTAAGAAGGGCACAGTCCTGCTTGGGGCTCATTGTTAAGCATATGTACATGCCAGGACTTTTAAATGACCCCCAAACAGCCATATCCTATTCAACAAAGGGGGAGAAGAAAAGAATTTCTTGGCTATGTTTGGTAGCTTCCATTAGCTTAACTGTCATCAAGAACAATGCTGAGTCAGGACCTGAATTATCTTTTTCTCTGCTTGGGTTCTTGCCTTTGGCTTGCTGCCATTCTCTACATTCTACAGGGCATGAAGACCGGTCCCACTTCATCCATCTCTCAAGTGATTCACATAGGAATATATATATATATATGGAAAACAGTATAGCATATGGTTTAGATGAATGCATTGAAGTCCTGTCACCAGCACTGACTGTGTCCTTGACCATGTTATTTAGTTCTGAGCCTTGGTTTCTTCATCTGTAAAGTGCAGATTCTGAGACCACCTCCCTCATAGAGCTTTTGTCAGGGTGAAATGAGATAGGCATAGAAAGTGCCTAGCACAGTACTAAGACGCTAGGCTGGGGGAATTTCCACCTCTGTGGGAGCTCTGGTGGCGTTAGTGCCTAAGGCATTTGACTGATAACCAGAAGGCTGGCGGTTTAATCCCACCAGCTACTCCTCGGAAGGAAGGTTGGGCAATCTACTTAGGTAGTGATACTGCCTCGGCAACCCAAGGAGGGGTCGCTATGAGTCGGGTCTGACTCCATGACAATGAGAGTTAGTTGAGTCCTCTTCAGGGACAAATGGGATCATGTTGCTGCTCCCAAGCCACTTGGTGGGCTATCTCAGACTTTTCTGCCTAAACATATGTCACCATGGAAAGCCTGGGGAACTCTGGGGCTTGCTACCTCCAAGTCTCCCTGAGCACAGGGTAGTAGGTCTCCTCTCAAATCCCCAAAGCTATCTATGGGAGATTTGTTCTCTCCTTCGCCTGAAACTTGGCCCTGGGAGGCAGGATGCAGAGCCCTTTCTCAAGGATGCACTCACATCTATTCTATATGTTGTTGTTGTTGTTATGTGCCGTTGAGTCAGACCTGACTCATAGCGACCCCTCCTTGGGTTTCCGAGGCAGTATCACTATGGAAGTAGATTGCCTCATCTTCCTTCTGAGGAGTGGCCGGTGGGTTTGAACCGCCAGCCTTCTGGTTAGCAGTCAAGTGCCTTAGGCGCTACACTACCGGAGCTCCTCTATTCTACATATCTATGTCTATATATACATATTTGGCCATCTTTCTTTTTGTTTCTTTCTTCCCATCAGGCCTATGGAATTTTTACCTAGTTTGGGGCAGAGAAGGAGGAGTTGTTGAACAAAGAAAGCTGTCTCCTACCATTCATTCTTTCAGATATTTTAACTAATGTAAGGATAAGCTTTGAAACTGAAAAGCCAAGCATTGACTACTATGCTCATTGTGTTCTACTATTTCAAAATAGTATCCTGCCATAGCAGCTGGGCTTTATTTTATGGCTTCTGTGAAGAACTTAATACCTTTGGTTGCCTGGTTAATATCTGTACATATTGGATGTTTTAGACTCCTTGTGTGGGCACTAGGAGCCTATGAGCTTCTCAGTCTTTGGCACCTGGCACAGTGTCTGTCTGACACAAAGCAGACACTCCATACATGCCTGTTGAATGATAGTCTATTTTATACAAGAGACATTCTGCTCAGCTTGTTAAATATGATTCTTTTTTTCTTAAAAGATCTTTGATGGTAGCTTTGGTGCACAAAAGAGATAATTCAGAAGTTACTTTAATTTTAAATTAGTCTTTGATTTATTAAAGTCAGAATAAAAAAGAATCCATTATATTCCTTAAGCTTTTAAGTTTAGATTATAAATCTCATTGTTTTGTTTGTAAGTCCAGCAAGTTATAACAGTCACTTTTAAGGAATCTTTGGTTAATATTTGGTCCCATTTACAAACTTAGTTAACCTCCTTTTAAACTGCCTTTGTAACATTAATATATTCAATTTCCTTTTAAGTACTATAATTGTCTGATTTAACAAAACCTTCCTCAATACTTAAATAATTCTTATAAATCTAATACATTAAATTTATGAATGTGGTAAACCTTTATTTCTTTTAAATTATTCAGTTCTGTATATAAACCTATTATGATTTCAACTCAAAATCACAAGTATAAATCAATTGTACATTTAAAATTAGAATCACAAGAATGACCTCTTACTCTGCTAGGCTAAATTCTTTTAGATTTTATAAGTAATGTCACATAAAATGCCAAAAATTCATATATTCTTCAGCCTGAAAATATCAATATTATAGGTTTGAGGCACTTACCATTCTGATAGTTACTTTTAAATTGTCCCAGAGTTAAAAAACATTGATGCAACAAGAATATAACCATGCCTTCCCAGTAACCTTCTTTCTTTCCTTTTTCTCCTTTTTCCCATCTAACCTGACTACATGTCAGTGAGGCCTTGCCACCAACTGGCTCTGTGACCTCAGCTGAAGTTACTACCCTCTTAGGGTTTCCATTTTCTTTACCTATAAAAAGATGAAAGGGTTAACTTATATGATCTGCAAGGCCTTGATCATAAATCCTGGAATTCTGTATTTTCTGTTTACCCACTAGTATAGTTTTCCATTTAGGCTAATGTCAATGAACAGAATTACTGCAAAACAGCATCCACTGCTCATATACCTTCACAGAGAATGCTTACTGTTTCATATATGTTTGCAATCTCTCCTATTTTAATGTCACTCATTTGGTTGCGTGGACCCTTTAAGAATAGGCTTTTTTTTTTTTTTTTAAACACATCAGAGCTCAGGTAATCAAGAAGTCCTGTGTGGGAACATCTGTGAAGAGTTTTAAAACCAGGAGGCTCCATTTGTGAAGTATGTGTCCCAATTTATTTTGAAAATATCTCGGTTAACAGACTATGTCATTGCTACTCCTTCTGAGAACTGGACTGAACTAACCTTTTTTTTTTTTTTAATTGTGATTTGGGTGAAAGTTTACAGAGCAAATTCATTTTCCACATAGTAGTTCATATACGTTTTGCTTCATATCATTGACTGCAATTCCCCACAGTGTAACAGCTCTCTTCCCACTTCTTCCCTGTAGTTACCTCTTCCCTGTGTCCTTCTTTCATGTGCATTCCTGCCCCCAACTGACCTCCCTGTGCAAATACTGCCATTCTGTTCTCCCATGATTGATTGTTCTAAGGAGTGTATCTACCTGATGTAAATTGAACTAACCATTTTATATCTGCCATTTTATGCCTGGTTTCTAGAACAGCATATGAATAATAACTAAATGAATAGAAAGTGGTATACATAACAGTAAAGGTTGAGGGCTTTGGATTAGACTTCTTGTTTAAATCTTGTTTAAGGAGATTCAGTCTTTGACAGCATGTGGCTTTGATTGACAACTTTATGTCAACAAATCTGACAATTTAGATTAAATGGACAACTTCATAAACAGATACCAACTACTGAAACTTTCTCAAGAAGAAATAGAAAGCCTGAATAGAACTATAACAAGTAAAGGAAATGAATTCATAATTAAAAATCTTCTCACAAAGAAAAAAGCTCAGAGCCAGATGGCTTCACTGGTAAATTTTATCAAACATTTGAAAGAAATTACACCACACTGAAGAAACGTCTCCAGAAAACAGAGAACCAAAACCAAAGCCAAAACCAAACTTACTGCTGTCAAGTTGGATCCGACTCATAGCAACCCCTCCTTGGGTTTCTCAGGTGGTTATCTCTATGGAAGTAGATTGCCCAACCTTCCTTCCAAGAAGTGGCTGGTGGATTTGAACTGCCAGACTTCTGGTTAGCAGTCAAATGCCTTAGGCACTATGCCACCAGAGCTCCCAGAAAATAGAGGAGGATGAAATGTTTCCCAACTTATTCTGTGATGCCAGTATCACCCTGATACCAAAGCCAGAAAAAATACATGACAAGAAAGGAAAACAACAGACCAATACCTTGCATGAATAGAGATATAAAAATTCTCAACAAAATATTAGCAAACCAAATGGAACAATATACCAAAGAGAGATTATATACCATGACCAAGAAGGATTTATTCCAGGAAGATTGCAAGATTGACTTACACCTAAAAAGCAACAAATATATTGATAAAAAACAAAAACTACATGATTATCTTAGTAAAAAAAAAAAAGTATTTGACAAAATTTTATAACCATTTATGATAAAAACTTTAAGTTACTTTAAGGTAGCTTCCTCATCCCGGTAAAGGGCATATGTGAAAAACCTAAAGAATGTCTGCCTTGAACATTGTGCTCTTTTAAGAACTATCTCCTTGGGACCAAATTGGCAACTTGAAAAATTAAATAGGAAACTTAGGGGACAGTGAAGTTTTGTTAATGGAAGAGGAACAGTTGGGAAAAGGAGGGTGAAAATCACTATACAACTTCAGGAATATAATTGGAGTCATTGAATTGTACATGTAGAAATAGGTGAATTGGTGTATGTTCTGCTGTCTATATTCTCAACAACAAAAAATCTCCTTGATGGAAGACTCGACAACAACAACAAATTTACTTAATGATGAAAGGCTCAGCAACACAGTAACAAAAACCTACTTAATGATAATAGACTGAATATTTTCCCCCTAATATAAGAAATAAGGTGAGGAAATCCACTGTTGTCACCTCTTGTGTTCAATATTTTACTGGAGGTTCTAGCCAGTGAAATAAGTTTTTGTTTTTTTTTTAAAAATCCAGATTGGAAAGGGAGAAGTAAGTATATTTTTATCCTCATATATATAAAAAATGCTAAGGAATCCACCAAAAACTGTTAGAATTGATTAGCAAGTACAACAAGGTCATAAGATACAGGATCTATATACAAATATTGTTGTTGTTGTTATGTGCTGTGGAGTCGGACCCGACTCATAGCGACCCCTCCTTGGGTTTCCGAGGCGGTATCACTACGGAAGTAGATTGCCCAACCTTCCTCCCGAGGAGTGGCTGGTGGGTTTGAACCGCCAGCCTTCTGGTTAGCAGTCAAGTGCCTTAGGCACTATGCTACCAGAGCTCCCCATACAAATATTAGTTAGTTATATTTATATATGGGCAATGAACAATCTGAAATGAAATTAAGAATACAATTCCATTCACAATAGCATAGAAAATAATAAAATACTTAGAAATAAAACCAAAACCAAACTCACTGCTGTGGCATCAGATCTGACTCACAGTGACCCCTCCTTGGGTTTCAGAGACAGTATCACTATGGAAGTAGATTGCCTAACCTTCCTTCTGAGGAGCAGCTGGTGGATTTGAACCGCCAGCTTTTTAGTTAGCAGTCAAATGCCTTAGGCATTATGCTACCAGAAACTCCTATACTTAGGAATACATTTATAAAAAGAAATGCAGGACTTACATGTTGAAAATGACAAAACATTGCTGTGAGAAACTAAAGATGCTTTAAATATGTGGAGAGACATTCCATGTTTATCAATTGGAAGATTCAACATTGTTAAGATGACAGTTCTTCCCAAATAGATCTTTAGATACAGTACAATTCCTGTCAATATTGCAGCAGATATATATTTTTTTTTCAGAAATTGACAGGCAGATCCTAATATTCATATGGAAATGCAAAATACCTAGTATAGTCAAAAGAATTTTGAAAAAGAAAAACAAAGTTGGAACATTCTTACCCCCCAATTTAAAAAATTACAATATAGCTGCAATTATCAAAATGGTGCAATACTGACATAAGGATAGACATATAAATCAATGGAACAGAATTAAGAGTCTGGAACTAAGTATATCTATAGGCAATTGATTAGTGACAAAGGTACTAAGGCAGTTTATTGAGAGAAATGATAGTCTGTTTAATAAATGGTCCTAGGACAACTGAATGTTCATAGGTATATAACTTATATCATACACAAAAATGAACTCAAAATGGGTGATAGATATAAGAGTTAAACAATAAAACTTTTAGAAGATATGTTAGATGAGAATCTTTGAAACCATAGGTTAGGCAAAGATTTCTTCGATCTAGCACCAAAAACACAGCCATAAAAGAAAAAAAACCTGATAAATTGGACCTCATCAAAATTCAAAACTTTTACACTTCAAAAGACACATTAAGATAATGAAAAGACAAGAAATAAATTGGGAGAAAATATTTGCAAAACACATATACAGTAAAGTACTTGTATTTAGAATTTACAAAGAACTCTTACGATTCAATAAGAAGACAAACAACCCAGTCTAAAAGTGGGCAAAAGCTATAAATATACATTTCACCAGCAAAAGATATAATATTGACGAAGAAGACGTGAAAAGATGGGAGCCCTTATGCATTACTCCTGGTGCAGCCACTTTGGAAACATTTTGGCAGTTTCTCAAAAAGTTAAACATAAAACTACTATCCAACATAGCAATTCCACTCCTAGGTATCTACCCAAGAGAAATGAAAGTGTAAGTTCACATAAAGACTTGCACACAAATGTTCATATCAGCTTTATTCATAACAGCCCCAAATTAGAACAACCTAAATGTCTATCATCTGGTGAATGGATAGACAAAATATCGTATATCCATATGGTGCAATACTATTAAGCAATAAAAAGTAACAAGCCACTTACATATATACTACATCACAGATGAATCTCAAAGACATTATGGTTAGTGAAAAGAAGACAGACACAAGAGACCATATATTTTAGGACTCAATTTATATGAGATTTCCAGAAAAGGTAAATTTATAGAAACAGAAAGTGAATTAGTGGTTGCCTGGGGCTTGGTATGTGAACAGGGATTGACTATAAAAGGGCATAAAGGATCTTATTGGAAGAACAAAAATGTCCTGAACCTGATTTATGGTGATACATTCTTGATAAAATTACTAAAAAGCTTGAGTTGTACACTTGAATTGGGTATATTTTATGGTATGTAAAATACGTATATCTTAATAAAGTTGTTAAAGGAAAAGCAGATGACTTTGGATAGGTGATTTTTCTATGCTTTTGTTTTTTCATCTGTGAAATGGAGACTCACCCATCATCTACCCACTGCCATTGAGTTGATTCCAATTTATAGTGACCCTTTAGGACAGAGTGCAACTGCTCCATAGGGTTTCCAAGGCTGTAAATCTTTATGGAAGCAGACTGCCTCATTTTTCTTCCATGGAGCAGCTTGGTGGGTTCAAACTGCTGACCTTTAGGTTAGCAGCCTAGTGATCTAACTATACCACCTCATAGAGTCATTGGGAAGATTAAATGTGATAATATGTACATAATGTTTAAAATTAGAGTGCCTGCCATATAGTAAACACTCAGTTAGATATTAGTTTATATGGCTATTATGAAATATCAGAAAAAAGGTCTGAAAGAACAGAAGAAGTTTGTTTCTTTTATGGAAGATGCTAATATACTAAAAGCCACTTACCTCTTTTCCAACCCTAAATTCCCTAATGTGGCACTGAAAAACTGATAGGGGGACAACAACAACAACAAAAAAAAACCCAGCTAAAATTTGGCATAAGAGGCCAAATATGCAAAGAATTCAGCCTGAGGGATAATGAAACTAGAATAATTTCTACTTAGTAAATCTCAACATCATAAAGATTTTGTTATCCAAAATAAACTTCCCACAAGATACAGTAAACTTTTTGTTTTTTATTTAAAATATTCATGTATGTAAAACATTTATACTCTTCCAAAGTTAAAACTACACAACAGAGGACCATCAGAGAAGTCTAGCTTCTATCCCTATTCCTTCTACCTTGTCCCCTCTGTCCTTCTGTAGGTAACCATTAATTTTTGGATTATCCTTCCATTTTTCCTTTTTTGAAAATATAAGTAAATATGTATGTTTTATCATGTTTCTCTCCCCTTTCTTACCCAAAAGTACTATATCATAAACTTTGTCCTCCTGCTCTTTCTTTTTCCCCAGTTAACTATATCCTGGTGATCATACCATGTTGTTGTTGTTGTTGTTGTGTGCCGTCGAGTCGGCCCCGACTCATAGCGACCCCTCCTTGGGTTTCCGAGGCAGTATCACTACGGAAGTAGGATTGCCCAACCTTCCTTCCGAGGAGTGGCTTGTGGGTTTGAACCGCCAGCCGTCTGGTTAGCAGGCAAGTGTCTTAGCCACTATGCTACCAGAGATCATACCATGGTGGTAGATAAATTCCCCATTCCTTTTCTCCAGCTGCATAGTCCTCCCCTGCGTAGATACAACATGGTTTATTTAACCATTTTCTAGGTGATGATTATTTGGGTTGTTTCCAGTCTTCTTCTATTATACATAATGCTACAGTACATAGGCTTGCAGTTGCAGCACATTTAAGGTGCAACTATGAATGTTTTTTGGCATCTGAAAAAGTTTATTCTTTGGCCAGACACATTAGCTATGGCTTATATAACCAAAGCGGCACTGTTTGTGAAGAAATTCCATTTGGAACACCTGTTGGTTTGAATCACTTGGAAATAATTCAATATTCTAAGATTCTGTGATGGTTTGGAAATAAGTCCTTGATAATAAATATCATTTCTTACTAAGTATCGTATGTTAACCCACCACTTATCAGTTTGTTGTACTGTGGTGGCTTGAGTGTTGCTGTGAGGCTGGAATCTATGCCACTGGTATTTCAAATACCAGCAGTCACTCATGATAGACAGGTTTCAGCAGTTTTCAAACTAAGGCAGACTGGGAAGAAGGATGGGGCCATCCACTACTGAAAAAATTGGCCACTGAAAACCATATAAATAGCAGTGAAACACTCTGATATATTACTGGAAAATGTTATGAGTAATAGTGAAATGTTGTCTGATAGAGTGCCAGAAGATGAGCCCCTCAGGTTGGAAAGCATTCAAAATACAATGAGGGAAGAGCTGCCTCCTCAAAGTAGAGTTGACCTTGATGATATGTATGGAGTAAAGCTTTCAAAAGGACCTTCATTTGCTGATGGGGCATGACTCAAAATGAGAAGAAACAGCTGCAAATATTTAATAATTGGAATGTGGGAATGTATGAAGTATAAATCTAGGAAAATTGGAAATTGTCAAAAATGAAATCAAACACATAAAGATTGATATCTTAGGCATTAGTGAGCTGAAATGGACTGGTGTTGGCCATTTTGAATCAGACAATCATTTGGTCTACTATATTGGGAGTGACAAGTTGAAGAGGAATGGTGTTATAGTCATTGTCAAAAGGAACATTTCAGATCTGTCCTGAAGTACAATGCTTTCAGTGATAGGACAACATCCATACGCCTACAAGGAAGGCCAGTCAATACTACTATGTACGCACCACCACTAAAGCCAAAGATGAAGAAATTGAAAATTTTTATCAACTTCTGCAGTCTGAAATTAACCAAACATTCAATTAAGATGTATTGATAATTACTGATGATTGGAATGCAAAAGTTGGAACCAAGAAGAAGCCTCAGTAATTGGAAAATATGCCCTTGATGATAGAAATGACACTGAAGATCACATGATGGATTTTGCAAGACCAATGACTTATTCATTGCAAATACCTTTCTTCAACAGCATAAATGGCGGCTATGCATGGGCCTCACCAGATGGAATACATAGGAATCAGATTGAATACATCTATGGAAAGAAGTGATGGAGAACCCAATGTCATCAGTCAAAACAAGCCCAGGCACTGACTGTGAAACAAACTGTCACTTGGTCATATGCAAGTTCAAGTAGAAGCTGAAGAAAATGAAAATAAGTCCACAAGAGCCAAAACATGACCTTGATTATATCCCACCTGAATTTAGAAACCATGTGTAGTTTTCTGTAGACTTGACATTTCTTGATTCTGTGGTGCTCTCCACATGGCATGTATTTTTCTCTCCATTTATGTTTGCTTTTCTGTGCCTAATCTGCTATTTTTATACAGTAAGTCCTTAGGTTAAGAACATGTGACTTCCATGGACAACTTGTACTTAAGGACAGCTGTAAAGCCTATTGTATTGAAAATTTGAGTTAAATATAATGGTTTGTACTAGTGAATGCATGCACTACTTTGTGATGCTCAACTGGGGAGGGAGAATGCCTTTGGCTTTTTAAAGTTTTATCTCATGGCTGGCGTAGTGCCTCAGGCATTTGACTGCTAATCAGAAGGTTGGTGGTTAAAACCCACCAGCCACTCTGTGGAAGGAAGACTAGACCATCTACTTCCGTAAAGATTTACTGCCTCAGAAACCCAAAGGGCATCACTATGAGTCGAATTCCACTTGATGGCAGAGTTTGCTTTTTTTGGATCACATTGCCGTTAACATTATCTCGACTGTGTAACTTTGTATTTGGCTTAAATTTTCTTCTTCTTTACCCTTGTAATCATTCCTCCAAAACATAAATCTGATGCAAGTGCTGGTGATACATCAAAGAAAAGGAAAAACAGTCACGATTGAAAATAAGTGGAAATAATAAAACGACTGGAAAGAGATGAAACACCATTGGTCACTGTAAAATTGTTAGGTTACGTTTAGTCAACTGTCAGAACAGTTTTAAAGGATAAAGTAAAAATAATGGAGCATGGGAAAGGTTGTACCCTATGAAATCTACAATTATTACAAAGCAATGCAGTGGTTTAATTATTGAAATGCAAAGGCTATTGATAATTTGGTTAGAGGATCAAAATCAACATAGAATGCCTATTAGCCTTACTTTAGTGCAAGGAAAGGCTCAGTCTTTTCAGTGATTTAAAAGCTGCATGTGCAGCATGTGAAGGTGATTGTGATGAAGAATTTGTTGCAAGCAGGAGTTGGTTCAATCATTTCAAAGTGAGGCAAATTTACATAATATCAAAGTGCAAGGTGAAGCTGCAAGTGATGATGTAAGTGCTATGAGTGATTTTCCTGAAATGTTGAGACATTATTGAAGAGGGAGGTTATTTGCCAGACCAAATATTTAATGTAGGTGAGACTGGTTTATTTTGGGAAAAAATTCCTGAACAGATCTACATTTTGAATGAGGAAAAAAAATGCACTAGGGCATAAGGCACTGAAGGAATAGGCTAATGCTTGAGGGTAATGCATCTGGGAATTTCAAGCTCAAGCCTTTGCTTGTGTTGTTGTTGTTGTTATGTGCTGTCGAGTTGGACCTGACTCATAGCGACCCCTCCTTGGGTTTCTGAGGCAGTATCACTATGGAAGTAGATTGCCCAACCTTCCTTCCGAGGAGTGGCTGGTTGGTTTGAACTGCCAGCCTTCTGGTTAACAGTCCAGTGCCTTGGGCACTATGTTACCAGAGCTCCTATTATTTTTTCAGTCTTCTTTATTCATTGTCCAGCTTTTGCATGCATATGAGATGATTGAAAATACTATAACTTGGGTCAGGAGTATGTTAGTCCTAAAGATGTCATCTTTGCTTTTCAATACTTTAAAGAGATTTTTTGCACATTTGCCCAATGCAATATGTTGTTTGATTTCTTGACTGCTGCTTCCATGAGCATTAATCGTAAATCCAAATAAAATGAAATCCTTCACAACTTTAATATTTTCTCCATTTATTATGTTGTTGCTAATTACTCAAGTAGTGAGGATTTTAATTTTCTTTATGTTGAGGTGTAATCCATAGTCTTTAATCTTCATCAGAAGGACTTCAAGTCCTCTTCATTTTGAGCAAGCAAGGTTGTGTCACCTGCATATGACAGGTTGTTAATGAGTCATTCTCCAATCCTGATACCGCTTTCTTCTTCATATAGTTCAGCTTCTCAGATTATTTGCTCAGCATACAGATTGAGTAAGAATGGTGATAGGATCCAGCTCTGACACACACGTTTTCTGATTTTAAATCACTCAGTATCCCCTTTTTCTGTTTGAACAACAGCCTCTGGGTATATGTACAGGTTCTGCATGTTGTTGTTGTTGTTGTTACGTGCCGTCGAGTCAGACCTGACTCATAGTGACCCCTCCTTGGGTTTCCGAGGCAGTATCACTATGGAAGTAGATTGCCCCATCTTCCTTCCAAGGAGCGGCTGATGGGTTTGAACTGCCAGCCTTCTAGTTAGCAGTCAAGTGCCTTAGGCACTATGCTACCAGAGCTCCTGATACGCTCCTTAGAACAATCAATTGTGGGAGAACAGAAAGGCAGAAAGGCAGTATTTGCATAGGGAGACAGCTCAGGGGAAGGAATGCATAGAAAAGAAGGACACAGGGAAGAGGTAACTAAGGGAAGAAGTGGGAGGAGAGCTATTACATTGTAGGGAATTGCAGTCAATGTCATGATACAAAATGTGTATGAATTGCTGTATGGAAAATGAATTGGATCTGAAAAGTTTCACCCAAATCACAATAAAAATTTAAATTTAAAA
>NW_006921628.1:882040-888776 GCF_000298275.1 Orycteropus afer afer
ATCTTCCTTCCAAGGAGTGGCTGATGGGTTTGAACCGCCAGCCTTCTGGTTAGCAGTCAAGTGCCTTAGGCACTACACTACCAGAGCTCCCAACAGGTTCTGCATAAGCACAAGTAAATGTTCTGGAATTCCCATTCTTTGCCATGTTATCCCTATTTGTTATGATTCACACAGATAGATGTCTTTACATAGTCAATAGCACACAGGTAAACTTTTTCTGGTACTGTCTGCTTTTAGCTAAGATCCATCTGACATCAGCAACGATACCTCTTTTCCATGTGACTCCATCTTGTGAATCTGACTTGAATTTCTGGCAGTTCCTTGATGTATTGCTGCAACCATTTTTGAATTATCTTCAGCAAGGTTTTACTTGTGTGTGATATTAATGATATTGTTTGATAACTTCCACATTTGTTGGATCACCTTTCTTTGGAATGGGCACAAATATGGATTTCTTCCAGTCAGTTGGCCAGGTGGTTGTCTTCCATACTTCTTGGCATAGACAAGTTATTGCTTCCAGCATTGCATCTGTTCATTGAAACATCTCATTGGATATTCCGTCAACTCCTGGAGCCTTGTTTTACACCAATGCCTTCAGTGCAGCTTGGATTTTTCCTTCAGAACCATTGGTTCTTGATCATATGCTTTGTCCTGAAATGGCTAATCATTAACAAATTCTTTTAGGTACAATGACTTTGTGTATTTCTTCCATCTTTATTAATTTTATTATTATTATTATCTTACTGTGATTTGGGTGAAGATCTACAGAGCAAATTCACTTTCCATACAGTAGTGCACATACACTTTGTCTCATGACACTGACCACAATTTACCACAATGCAACAGCTCCCCTCCTACTTCCTCCCGATAATTACCTCTTCCCTGTGTCCATCCCTCTATGCCCTCCTACCCCGAGCTGTCTCCCAGTGCATAAGCAGCCCTTCTTTCTACCATGATTGTTCTCTCCAAGGAGTGTATCTACCTCAAGTAAGTGTTCAATTCATATACCTGTCTTTAGCTTTGATGGAAGCCACAGGTGTGGGTTCACTTCCAGACCTAAAGGGCAGCTAGGGGCCATAGTCTCAGTGGTTCCACCAGGCTCTATTGGATCAGCAAACCTGGTCTCCCCTCCCCCCTTTTTTTTCTTCCAAATTATTTTGAGGTTTGTCCACATTGTTCTCCCTCTCTATCAAGGATCTCCTACATAGATCCCCTTCCAAGTGGTTGACATTGGTAGCCGGGCACCATCTAGTTCTTCTGGTCTCATAGTCATATAGGCTGCAGATTGGATGGTGTACCAGTTGCTAGCACTGATTGTATCCATGAATTTTTGGTTTTCTTCATTGTTCTTTGCTCTGAACGAGGAGAGACCCATCATTGCATCTAGATGGCTGTTTGCAAGCTTTTAAGATCCCAGTCGCTACTCACCACAGCAGGAGGTGGAACAATGTTTTTTGTAGTATGCTATGCCAATTGAGCTTGATCTTCCATCTTCTTTTGATGCTTCCTGTGTTGTTCACTATTTTGCCCATGGAAGCCTTTGATATTGCAACTCAAGGCTTGAATTTTTTTCTTCATTTCTTTCACCTTGAGAAATGCCATGTATAACATATGTTAAAATAAAATACTTTGTCTTATCAAATTTCCCTTTGAAATCTTTTGTTCAGCTTTTTTTTAAAAATCATTTCTTCCTTTCATTTTTACTACTTCACATTTAAGAGCAAGTTTCAGTCTTTTCTGACATCCATTTTGAATCCTTTCTTTCCTGTCTTTTAAATGATCTTTTGCTTTCTTCATGTATGATGTCCTTGATGTCTTCCCACAACTTGTTTGGTCTTCAGTCTTTAGTGTTCAGTTATGTCAAATCTATTCTTTAGATGGCCTCTAAATTCAGGAGTGATATGTCAAGGTCATTCTTTGGTTCTGTGGACTTGGTTTAATTTTCTTCAGCTTCAACTTGCATTTAAGCAACTGATGGTCTGTTCCAATGTTGGCCCTGGCCTTCTTCTATCTGATGAAATTGAGCTTCCCCATCTTCTCTTTCCACAGATATAGTTGATTTGATCCCTGTCTATTTTGTCTGACAAAGTCTACATATATAGTCATCTTATATGTTGTTCAAGAAAGGTATTTCCAATGAATAGATCATTGATCTTGAAATATTCTGTCACCCAGCCACTGGCATCATTCTATGACCAAGGGCATATTTTCCAACTGCTGATTCTCCTTCTTTGCTTGTAGTTTTCACATTCCAATCGCCAGCAGTTATCAATGCATCTTGATTGCATGTTTGATCATTTGCAGAATACAGAAGTTAATAAAAATTTTCAATTTCTTCATTTTTGGCATTAGTAGTTGGTGCATAATTTTGAATAATAGTCATATTAACTGGCTTCCTTGTAGGCATATGGATATTATTCTGGCATTGACAGTGTTGTACTTCCGGAGAGATCTTGAAATGTTCTTTTTGACAATGAATATGACACCATTGCTCTTTAATTTGTCATTACTGGCATGGTATACTATATGATTGTCCAATTCACAATGACCAATGCCAGTCTATTTCAGTTCACTAATGCCTAGCATATTGATCTTTATGCCTTTTATTTCATTTTTGAGAACTTCCAATTTTATTAGATTTATACTTCATACATTCCACATTTCCATTATTAATGGATGTTTGCAACTCTTTTTTCTTGCTTTTAGTCATGCCACTTCAGCAAATAAAGGTCCCCAAAACATTACTCCATCCATATCATTAAGGTCTACTCTACTTTGAAGAGGCAGCTCTCCGTCAGTCCTATTTTGAGTGCCTTAGAATCTGAGGGCTCATCTTCTGGCACTCTATCAGATAGTGCTCTACAATGTTCATAATGTTTTCACAAGCTAATTTTTTTTTAGAATTTGATAACCGGGTCCTTCTTCCTTGTCTGTCTTATTTTGGAAGCTTCACTAAAACCTGTCTACTGTGGGTGACCCTGCTGGTATTTGAAATACCAGTGGCATAGCTTCATACATCACAGCAACACACAAGTCACCCCAGTATGACAAATGACAGATGAGTGGTCTGTCTTTTTGTATGCAAAAAAAAAAAAACTCGTTTCCATTGAGTTAATTGCCATGCATACCAACATGCATTAGATTTTCAAGACTGTAAATCTTTACAGAAGCAGATTGCCTCATCTTTCTTTAGCAGAGCAGCTGGTGGGTTCACACCACTGACCTAGTGATTGGCAGCCAAATGTCTTAACAGCTATACCATCAGAGCTCCTTTTATATGCATTGAAAGAGAAAAATATATACCATATACTTAGAAAAACATTTTGTCTAGTTGACACTAAATAATAACTGTTCTGACTTTCCTACAAATTTTACTTAAAGACAGACTTAGAAATGGATCTCATCCGTAAGCCAGGGACTACCTGTATCTCAAAAGTGAGTACTTTTGAGATAGATCCTATACTGATAAGACCGCATTAACGTAACAAAGAAGACTTTATCCCCCAATACATAAACAGGTAAAGGGGTTAGTTTTCCAGCACATATTTTGGAGGAATCCAATCCAATCCATAGCTTTCACAGTAATGAAAGTCTTTTTGAGAGCAAGTTGACAGTATCATTGTAGAGAGCAAACACTATTTTTAAAGATGTGATGTGTGCATTATACAATATTTGCAAACCATGCAACCCCCTTTTCATGTTAGTTTTCTCTAAGCACTGCATATGTGATTTGTGCTTGCACCTTATTTTCCTGGGTCACTATTATGCAAAAGATATGGTATCTATCAAAAATTTAAGTTGCCTGACTTTTGAACCCAGAGTAGCACTTCTGGATATCTATACTACAGAATTACTCCCCTGGCCATGAAGAGATGTTTGTTACAGCTAACTTTTGCTAACTTCATATTAGCAAAACTATGGACAACTTCTGTACCTTGCAGTAGAAAAACAATTGAATAAGGTAGAGTTGGAATAAGGTAGAGTTGTGTTTACTGATGTGGAAAAATATACACATATGTGGTTAAGTGAAAAAAGTATGTGCTTTCAAATTTATGGAAAGGTAAAATGTGTGTATATCTGTACATGGAAAAACAGTCTGAATGGATACCCATTAAACTCTTAGTACTTTTGGATAGGAATGCTTGAGTTGTTACAGTGACATTTATTTGTCTTTGAGAAAATGAAAATGAGAGAATAGATATGTGCTTGAATGTATTGAGAAGAGATTTCACAACTGGGATTCAGTTGTTCTCTAAATTCTAGTAGGAACCCAGACATCATTTTAGGGCTGAATCAAGCCTGTGGATTTCAGGTTCCCATCTTAATGGCTACCATTAGAACCATATCTATGTGATTCCATTCTTAGATAATGATAGATAATTTTCATTAAAACTGTGGAATTTTTGGGTGAGCCTCTGAAAGACAGGAGATTTCCTCATCTGTATTTTGTGGATAATAATAATCCTTGCCTGAGAGGATTATTTTGAATGTTAAATGTAGCAACATATATAGTACCTAGCACAAAGTCAAGATTCCCAAATTGTTTTTGTCATTAATACTTTGGAGAAGTTTAAGACCAAATTTGAATTTTTCTAGTCCTTCATTTTCTTTACTTATGCTTCCTACTCAAGCAATGTGATGTGTGGAATCAGAAGTAGACAAAAATACCTAAGATTCCATGCTAGCCCATCAGGTTCTACGTCTATATGGAGAGCAGTCTTCCATTCATTTTGTCTCTTTACCACAGTTCAGTTATCTGTCTGACAGTTCATATTGATTATCCAGGCAGCCAAGTTCAATTTCTTTGTATAGACTTTTAATTTTGAAATACTCTATATAATTTTTGAACATTTTTATTATTTTTAAATGAAGCAGCTTTAGACACATTAACTTTATTCTAAAAGATGACATTAGACCATGTTCTTGTGTCTGTTCCCTTGAGTGGATTTCATGTACTTCCACATTCTTAAAATGTCTTTATAATAGCTTCATAATTACAAGTGATGCTTTTTAAATGTGTTGATTTCTCAGCAAAGAGTGACTCTGACTTGCAGTTTTTTATGAATTTTGCTAGTTCCTTAATGCTTCAGCTTCACCAGCTTTGTAGGGAGAAAAAGGTCGAGTTATATACAAACAGCCAGTTCAGGTGTAGAAGTTATGAAAGCCAGGCAGCATTGCATGGCAGGAAAGAGGCTTTTGTATTCTTTATCAGATTTGTTTAATAATGTAACAATTGAGAAAATTATGTACTTAGAAAAAATTGCCATTCAGTGGAGAAACTGAAATAGTACTGTCTTAGGGTTCTCTAGAGAAACAGAATCGGTGAAATGTGTGTGTGTGTGTGTGTGTGTGTGTGTAGATAGATAGACTGATTGATTTACTTCAAGGGATTGTCTCACATGATTGTAAGGGCTGGCAAGTCCAAAATCCTTAGGTCAGGTGGCAGTCTGGAGACTTCTGCAGACTTGCATACATAAGTTAGGCTATGGAAGGTGTGCAGAGTATAGAAAGAGTGAGAGTTCTGCTAAAGCATCTACTTATAGTCTGGATGCAGAACACGCCCTAAAGAAACTACCTTTTTCAATTGATTGATTAATCCCATTATATTAGAGTGAATTTTGGAATCACATTACATTATGATTCAGCAACTAGACTAGTGTTTGGCCAAACAACTGAGAACCATAGCATAGCCACGCTGACACATAAAATTAACCATTACAAGGACATTGGCATTTTTTTGAAACTTTTTTTTTTTAATAAGAACCAAGGATTCCCTTAAGTTTAGTAATAATTCTGCAGCCTCTGTCCAATATTAGGAACTTAAGATGTATTACCATTGCTTCAGTGTCTATAATAGGGAAATAATAAAAATCTAAGAAAACTCACTGTCATCGAATTGAATCATAATAGGGAAATAGGTCATCATAAATGACATAAGTGCTGCTCCTTACCCCACATACTAACCCTACACCCATGGTGGGCATCACTAATCATTTAGTTTTTCCACTGAGCCTGGATATGACCTCAATCCCTTTTATATACTGAGCTTCAGATAGCCACTTCACAGTCAGTGACTACCAGGGAGGAAAACTATCAATCTATTGAAAATGTATCTGGCCACTTTAGCCAAATTAGTTAGTTCAATTTTTAAAAATGAGACAAATTGTTTGTGGACACATTTTAAATAAAAATAGTTAAATGTTGCAGAGATTTTTACTTTTCAAGCCATTGCTTTAGCACAACATTGGCAAAGTTTGACCAGTTTGGACAACTAACTCGGCAATTAAATCCAGTATACAGTAGCATTACATGAAGTAAAATTAATTTGTGAAATAGCTGACATTTATGCAGCATCATATCAACCAGTGTGATTGTGTCCCAAACGTCTCTTCCTTTGAAACAAATTTCTCACTGACCTTTGTTCTTTGCCGTCCTCTCAGCGTGTATTATAGTTGCTGTTTTCTGCTCCATGAAAATTCATCACCATATCCCAGCCTTGTGACAGATGGAGAGATCTGTAGACTGGCATCTTTTTGGACAGTCTCCCTGCCTGTTCACTACTGTTGAGTAGTTTTATAACTTGGGTTTGTTTAGTATGGAAGAAGGAATAAATCTGAATCTCATGTCATATACTAATTACAGCCATAAAAATACCTTAGATCCGTCTCTCGCTGTGTGGTCAAGATAAATGGTTCAGGAGAGTTCCGGCAAGATGGCAGACTAGGCAGAAGGACTG
>NW_006921628.1:891806-893974 GCF_000298275.1 Orycteropus afer afer
TTACCTCAAGTGGACACACACCCTGGAGAGAACAATCATGGTAGAAGGAAGGGCTGCTTATGCACAGGGAGACAGCTTAGGGCGCAGGAGAGTATGGAGGGATGGACACTGGGAAGAGGTAACTATGGGGAGGAAGTGGCAGGGGAGCTGTTGCATTGTGGTAAATTGTGGTCAATGACATGCAACAAAGTATATGTGAACTGCTATATGGGAAGCGAATTTGCTCTGTAAATCTTCACCCAAATCAAAATAATATAAAATAAAATAATAAAAACATAAAAAAAAAGATAAATGGTTCATGGGAGCTATGGAATGTGTGCCCTCTTTTTTCTTCCCCCTACACTCTGCTGACATTGTATCATTGAATAACTGGAAGCCCCCTATACCAGACACCCAGGAATATAGAACCCCTTCTGCCTATCCTTTGCTATGACCTTTCAGTCTCCTATGAAAGGTACAGAAACAGAGATGGGGGTGGGAGCAGCAGGTCATGAGGTTCCTTCCTCCAAGTACATGCTCAAAGAGTTTTTATTATTTTTTTAAATGAAAGTTTTCACAGTAACAATGCTGACATAATGCTATTTTACCTATGAGGAATGACTTTAAGAGAAACAGTGTGAAATCAGCACATGATTTGCAGAAAAATGGTCCAAAGAGATTTCTTTTTTAGAGACTTGTTTCCTTCCCTACCAACCACCAAAGCCATTTTCCTGCCCCTGCCCTCTGGTAGCATAGTGCCTAAGGCACTTGACTGCTAACCAGAAGGCTGGCAGTTCAAATCCACCAGCCACTCCTTGGAAGGAAGGTTGGGTAATTTACTTCCGTAGTGATACTGCCTTGGCAACCCAAGGAGGGGTCGCTATGGGTTGGGTCCGACTTGACGGCACATAACAACAACAACAACAAGCCCCTGTTGGACTCCACTTCCAGGCTCAGTCACCTTAGTGTTACTCCAGACTAGACCTCCAATTAGCCTGTTTGTGTGGGTGTGCGTGCCCTGCCTATTCATCAACTTGAAACATGCTGTAGGTATAAATGTGGTCTGCCAGATGTATGCATAAGTGCACTCAGTATGCTGCCTCTGTTCTTCTGCAAGAGCTGCTAGCTTCTTCTCTCTTGTTCATTGCCCACTGAGGTGCTCTGGCAGCTTGCGGCTTCAAGCAGGTACCCCAGTTTCCAGTTTCCAGGACAGCTCAACTCCTCAGGCAGTGAAGGTCATGTAATGATTGACTGAATCATTTCTTTTTATTTTGAAAATTAGAGGTTTTTATTAAATTCCTTATAACAGGACTTTTGATCTAAACTGTCTCTTAATCTTGTACTTGATAAATAATTAATGGCTCACTGCTCACCAAAAGTGTTTCATGCACTAGTCAATGATTACTAATGCCTCATTTGCATATGAAATTAATATTCCATATGGTTTGGTCCTATCTTTTAGGCCTAAGCTGACAGGAGGAGGCATGTTGATTTGAGCAGAAGTTTGTGCTGCAAATGAAATACACTATTGAGTCAGTGAAACGTAATAAAAGGAAGACTTTCAGTACTTGGATGCTGTAAAGTGAGTACTTATTCTCTTGGAGAGTGCTGGAGGCATATAACAAGGGCACATTTTCCATTTTGGGTGGTACATTTGTAGTAATTACCTTGTTGTAAAAATCAGGTGCCATGAAGATCATTCTGTCATTCAACAAATATATATTAGATTCCTGCCATATATATACCACTGTGCCCAGAGCCCCTGTGTTAGGTCCTTTTTTTTTCCACCTTTAAACATTTTATTGTATTTTAGGTGAAAGTTCACACAGAAAAAATTAGTTTTCTCAATTAGTAGTTCATACCTAAATTGTTCCATGGCATTGTTTCAGTCCCCACAATATGTCATCACTCTTCTTATTTCATGCCTAGGTTTCCTGTTTCCATATGTTTGGTTTCCTGGTCCCTCAGTCTTTGCATCTTCAGTTTGGGGCAAGCGTTGCCCTGTTGGTCTCGTATAGTTGATTGTTCTGAGGAGCACGTTCTTTGTGTTTGTTTTATCCTGTCTATTATTTGGCTGGAAGGAAGCCTCCAGGAGTGTCTTCAGTTTGAAATTAGAAGGTTTTCTCCGGGCAATGGTTTTTGGGGTTCATTTAGTCTCTTTGCAACCAGTAAGTCTGGTCTTTTTTTGT
>NW_006921628.1:899849-918708 GCF_000298275.1 Orycteropus afer afer
AAAAAAAAAAAAAGAAAGAAAGAAAAAAGGGAAAAAAAAAGAAAAAACAAGAAAACCTGCAATATCTGGGGATAGGGCACTAAGATAAAAAAAGTAGTGAAGGAGAACAATAAATGAAGAAAAAAATGGGAAAAATGCAAAAAGAAAAGCAAGGAATGGGTTAATCATGAGAAAAAAGGGGGAAAAGAAAAAAAAAAAAAAATTCAGCCAGGCACAGGGAAAAGCAAAAATGCTGAAAACTGGTGGGGGAAGATGAATAATAATAATAAAAAGGACAAAAGTATTCATAATATTAGTTGTTTTAAAATAGAGATACACAAGCAAACTAATCACCAGAAAAAAGAAAGCGAAAAAGAAAAATATAAAAATAAAAAAAGAGAAAAAGATAAGGAAAGAAATCAGTGGAGAACAGGGCAGGGCACCCAGGCTCTGTCTGAGCACACAGACTGTGATGGAGTTCCTGTGGGCCCAGAAGGTGGGTGGGAGTGGGGGGTGGCCACACCTCTGTTCACCAAATGGGTGTGGGGTATAAGAGTAAGAAGAGGTATGTTGTACCTTTTCAGTCTTGCAGGTCCTGAGTGTCCTTGGGGTTGCTTGAAAGCAGAACATGTTCTTAAGTCCTAGGAATCTGCGAGAGTGCTATCTCTTTAAATATCCTAAATAGTCAAGCCACTTTTTAAACCTTCAAAATGGCAGCATCCTCTGGACTGGCAAAGTCCACAGTTCAGCCCACCTTTCTCTTCACCTCCTCTGTTTGTTTCTCAGCCACCGTGCACAGTTCTCTGTGCAGTCCCTGGTTAGCAGGGTGATTTTTAGGTTAATTCTTAGGTCCTGCCACCACTTGGGAATCTCCAAGCTGTCTGTGCCGTCAAGATTGCTCAGGATTGCTGCAAGATTGCAGCTCCATATGTCTCCTTTTTTGGTATTTTCACACAAATTCTTCTGCTAGTTGGGGTTTAGTCCACTTCTATATCCTTCTCTTCAAGTCTCAGGTCCCCAAGATTATCTTCTGTGTCTGTGTTAATTGGTTTCCCTTTAGTTTGTTGGTGAGGGTCTTTGCAGTCTTTCTGCCCAGTCCCCAATCTTGCTGGAACTTTGCTTGCAAGCTTTTAAGACCCCAGACCCTATTCACCAGATTAGGACATATAACATTATCTTTATGAACTATGTTTTGCCAGTTGACCTGAATGTCCCCTGAGGCTGTTGTCCTTAGCCTTCAGGTCCAGTTGTTCAGTTCCAAAGTCTAAGTAGTTTCTGTAGCTGTGCCCCTTATATTCTGTTATATATATATATATATATATATATATATATATATATACACATGCATGTATGTATTTATATGTGTAGCATTTGCAAATATGTATGTAGAAATACCCACTAGCATATGTGTTAGATATTTTTAATAGTTATTCAAATGGAGTGAAGAAAGTGAAAATTTAACTTCAATTTAATGTGAAATTGGTTTCTAGGTACCTAGCACAGGCCATTGTCAGATAATTGGATTTCATCAGCAACCTTAATTCCCTCTTGCCATATAACAACATATTCACAGGTTCTAGGAGCTAGGAAGTGGGTGTCTTTGGGAACTGCTATTCTGTCTATCAGGAGCTCTGGTAGCATAGTGGCTAAGACACTTGCCTGCTAACCAGATGGCTGGCGGTTCAAACCCACCGGCCACTCCTCGGAAGGAAGGTTGGGCAATCCTACTTCCATAGTGATACTGCCTCGGAAACCCAAGGAGGGGTTGCTATAAGTCGGGTTTGACTCGACGGCACATAACAACAACAACAACAACATTCTGTCTACCAATGCATATGACTCCTGAAAGTCCCTGGTTACTTGCCATTTTTAAATGTTTGACAATGAGCCATCAAATCCAAAGATCTTTCCCTAGAATCTTTGTTTTGTAAGTTTATCATCAATATTCTGTTCAAAAGCAAAGCACATTTTGTGTTATAATGGCTGTTCCAAAGCTCATTTTTGTGAACATAAGGATACATAGATTAATATTTATTCCTTGCTGTGTTGTAGTGGACCTTCACAAATATTTTAAGAGTAGAATCTCATGGTTTAGGAAGTATGTCATATAAACGCTAGCTTGGGTGTTATTCCAGTAATATCCTTAAATGATAAAGTTGAAGGAATGTATTTCCTTCCATTTGGTGGTAGTACTGAGGAAAATACATGTAGTTCATGGATAGGCCATGTATCATCAACATAGGCAATAGTATGTTATGTTATAATAACAAATAATCCTAAATATCACTGGCTTAGCACAAGTGAGGTTTATTTCTCACTTACGCAAAATCTGTTGTAAGAGCAGCTGTGCTCCATGGGTTGACATATCATTTCAAGATGTGTCACTCTTATGGCACATCTATGTTAATGTGCTCTTCTGTGATTACTTTGGCAGAAGGACAGAAGGCAGGAGAATGGAGCAATGTCAACTAAATGCTTTCATCAGTGAAATGTAGTGGAGGTGATTTGTGCTACTTCAAGGCTCAGAGAGGCTTGCAAGTCATTTAACCATGTTCACCTTCAAGGAAGTAGGATGCCTATTGCTCATGCTGTGAGAAATTGAGGAGAACTGGATATTGATGAGAAAGCTGCTTGTCTGTTGGCTTATATCAGACCATTAAAAAAAATCAGGATACCTTTTATCTATTCTTTGGTTAGCAATTGGAAAAAGAATGAATGTCCCTGAATGGTACTTCCTTTAGTGTGATGGTGATTAAATAAACTTGGTGATGCTTCCAAATTATTGTCCAAAAAAATTGAAAGTTATTATTGATAATCTATATATGTGCATAGCTTCGGAAGTATGAACTTGTTAAAAGCCTTAAGGGAGACTATGTTTGGACTTCCTCTTTGAGGAGTCGTATGCATTGGTAGACAGAATAGTGATTCCCAAAGACACCCACATCCTAACTCCTAGAACCTGTGAATATGTTGTTATATGGCAAGAGGGAATTAAGGTTGCTCATGAAACCCAATTATCTGACATTTAAGTAAAGATACCATCCTGGATTATTTGGTTGAGCCTAATATAATCACAGGAACTCTGGTAGTGTAGTGCCTAAGGCACTTGACTGCTAACCAGAAGGCTGGTGGTTCAAACCCACCAGCCACTCCTCAGAAGGAAGGTTGGACAATCTACTTCCATAGTGATACCACCTCAGAAACCCAAGGAGGTGTCGCTATGAGTTGGATCTGACTTGATAGCAGTGAGTTTGGCTTGTTTTTTAAATATAATCACAGGGATCCGGTAAAGTGGAAGACTGAGGCAGGAGAAGAGGTCATAGCCAGAAAGATGACAGCATGCATACGTTTCAGTATGGCTTTTCTGGCTTTCTAGATGTAGGAAGGTAGTCATAAGTCAAGGAATGCAGTCAGCCTCTAGAAACTGGCAAAGGCAAGTGTGGTAGTTAAGTTTGTGTGTCATCTTGTCTGGCCCTGGTTGAGTGGCTGAGCAGCTGGGTGTAATATTCCCCATGATGGGACTGATCATCAACTCCATGGGAATCTACTGTGATCAGCTAAGTAGATGCTTCAGGGATGTGATCTTCTTCCTGTATATAAGGAGAAGCCTTGGGGAGTGATCACTAGCTTATGGCATGCTTGAACCCTGCATGTAGTGGAATCATTTTTCAGCAGCCTGCCATGCCCTGCTGAACTTGGGACTTTTAATGGACTTGAATTAATGGCCTGCTGTGTGGTTTGGTAATGTCAGGACTGTGCCTTATTACTTGTCAACCTTGGGCTTGTCAGCTTCAGCAGCCAGCAGCTGTCTGAGTGAAGAAAAGTCTCTAGCTTCAGTGGGCTGAGAGCAGGAGGCAGAGCTGAAACCCAAGGTGGAGGGGCTTTCACCCAGCCCCTAGAGCCTGGCACTTTGAACTTGAAGTTAAAACCTCCATACTGTAAGAGAATAAACTCCTATTTGTTCAAGCATCCCATCTGAGGTATATTCTTGTCAGAGCCATACTAGGTAACCAGAACAGCAAGGACATAGATTCTCCCCTAGAACCTCTAGATAAAACTGCTGACATTTTGATTTATCCTAGTGAGACCTATTTTGGACTTCTTTCCTTTTTTTTTTTTTTTAAATAATGTGTTTTATGTGAAAATTTACACAGCAAATTAGGTTCACTTTTAAAAATTTTTATAGAAATGGTTCTGTGCTATTTGTTATAATATTCACAATGTGTCAGAATTCTCATTATTTTCCTTTTTCTTTTTTTGTTCTTTTTCCATTGACCTAGCTTCCTATCCCCTCCTTGCCTTCTCATCTGCTTTTGAGTAACTATTGACCATTTCACCTCATTTAGCTAATTGTTTAAGGGAGCACATTACTCACAGGTGATATTGTTTATTTTATAAATCAACCTATTATTTGGCTTAAAGGGGACCTGCAGAAATAGCTTCAATTCCAAGTTCAAAGGATATCTTAGGGTGATAGTCTTGGGGGTTCCTCTAGTCTCTATTGATCCAGTAGGTCTGGTTTTTTTTAGGAATTGAGTTTTGTTCTACATTTTTCTGCCATTCTATCTGGAAACTTCTGTTGTGTCTCTGGGTGGAATGGTCAGTAATGGTAGCCAGGCGCCATCTAGTTCTGATCTTCGGTTAGAAGAGGCTGTGGTTCATGTGGGCTGTTAGTCCCATGGACTTGGACTAATTTCTTCTTTGAGGCTTGAATTATTCACTATTTTGCTCCATATAAGTAGAGACCAATGGTTGTATTTTAGATGGCCACTTGGAAGCTTTTAAGACCCTAGACACTGCTCACACCAAACTAGGATGTACAACATTATCTTTGTGAACTGTGCTGTGCTAATTAACTAAGTTGTCCCCTAAGAGTATAGTCCCATATGTTTTGACCCAGTAAACCTATCCCATGTGTTGTTTGGTTATGTCTGTGAAGCCTCAATAACTGTCCCCTATATGGTTTGTTGGACATGTGGATCTATATGCAGCTTACACAAACATATACCTACAGATATACCTATATTGCACATGTATTTACTCACATATGCCTTCCTATACACATATGTGCATCCATATCTACCTACATAACCACACACATATTTTTTGCTTGTTTTTATTGTTGTTGCAAAACCATGTATGTAAAATTATCTCTTTTTCTGTATACTTCTTAGTGTCTTTATTTATTTTGTGCTGGCTACACTCATGTATGGTCTTGCCTTTCCCATCACTAAACGTAACAACTGTCTGCTATCTAGAAAGTGATTTTACCTCATACTCTTTCCTATCCCAGATAACCATGAAAGAACTTGCTTTGTATATCTATATACAAATATACTTGTGTATATCTATTGTTGACTTTTTACAATAGTAGGACCATATAATATTTTTTTTTCTTGTGATTGTCTTATTTTACCCAGCATAATGTCCTTGTTATAAGATGTTTTGTGGGCTACTAATTATTCTTCATAATTGTGTAGTATTCCATCATACGTATGTACCACAATCTATTCAATCATCTGTTGATGTGCACGTAGATTGTTTCCATCTTCTTGCTATTGTGAATAATGCTGCAGTGAACAGAGATGTGCATATGTTTGTTTGTCTCGCTGCTTTTATATCTCTTTGTTATATGCCTAGAAGTGGGCTCTTTGGATCATAATATATTTCTATTTCTAGCTTTTTGAGGAAGCGCCATACTATTTTCCATAGTGGTCGTACCATTTTACAATCCCACTAGAAATGTATAAGAGTTCTGATTACAACTTGGCCAGCATTTGTTGTATTCTGTTTTTTTTTTTTTTTTTTATCATTCCCATTTTTGTAGAGATCAGATGATATCTTATTGTAGTTTTGGTTCTGGTGGCGTAGTGCCTAAGGCATTTGACTGCTAACCAGAAAGCCAGCGGTTCAAACCCACTAGACACTCCTTGGAAGGAAGACTGACCAATCTACTTCTGTAGAGATACCGCCTCAGAAACCCAAGGAAATGTCACTATGAGTTGAAATCGACCTGATGGCAATGAATTTGGTTTTTTGGAATAGATAATGATCATGAGCATATTTTAATTTACTTGTTGGTCACCTGAATGAGCTCTCATTTCAGAATTCTGATCTCTAGAACTGTAAGATAATAAATGAATGTTGTTCTAAGCCACCAAATTTGTGGTAATTTGGTACAGCAGCAACAGGAAACTAGTATATGTATCATGACTTCTCTAAAAGAAGGATCTAGGGTAGAAAGTTCGTATTTCCTTTAAGTCTATGCAAGAAAAACATGAAATTATATTATCTTTTAAATTACTATCTCTCCAAACAGCCTGAAAAGTTTCTGGAGGAAGAAGAAAGCTGCTAAGTACACTTTTTTTTTAAGCTGTAAGAATGCATCTCTTCTGTTGAAAAACTTATGCATAATACTGGAAAGGGGAAAATAGAAAACACCAATTTTATGAAAATTTCATGTGACAGTAGAAGAATGCACAGTTTGTGGCTAAAACTTTATAGGTACTCAGAGGAGCAACTATGGATGGGCTTGATGTGGATGGGGATTGGGGTTGATATGTTAGAAGATGACTTTGTGTGTGATCTTTCATTTGGTTAGAAAAAAGAAAAAGATTAGAGTTACAGATAATTTGTACAAACTTTCCATCTTGCACCTAAGGTACAGTCAAGGTAAATAGCATAGTTCCCAGTTTTCACAAAAGACTATGTGTGCTATTACCAAAACTGTCTTTTCAATAATGCATGAATGTATATCATCAGCACTAGGTAGCTAAGATGTATAGTTACCTAGTAATATATGGAATCTGGGTGGTGCAAATGGTTAATGCACTCAACAGCTAAGTGAAAGGTTGGAGGTTTGAGTTCAGTCAGCAGTGCCTCAAAAGAAAGGCCTCTTGATCTACTTCTGAAAAATTAGCCACTGAAATCCATATGGAGAACAGTTATACTCTGACAATACATGGGGTCACCATGAATCAGAATCAACTCAATGGCAACTGATTTTACATACAGATTCCTAACCAAAGAATGTTAAATACAACAAAATTTTTATTTAGGATAACCAAAGGCAGAATATGGACCAGAACCAAAAAGAACTATTATTGACTCTGTTCATTGAGGGGCCCCATAGAGGACCAATGACAGACACTCAACAATCCTGGTTGCAACATCACTTATCTTTTAGCAAATCCCAATAGACAACATCCTTTTCTGTTCTACTTTTTAACATTCTGCATTGCACAGAATTAGAAAATACCCCTGAAGATTCTCTCTGTCTGTACTAACTTATGGCACTTGACATTATTCTCTTTCCTCCTCCCTAGTCCTAATTAACAGGAGCCATGCTCTGCTTGAGAGTGTTATATATTTTGGTAATTAGTAGCTGCTTTACAATAATGATGGCAAAAGATAGCTGTTAGTTCTATTCTTTATTTATTTTCACTCTCACCTTGTTCCAAAAAGGATTTAAGGTTTATTGCAAATACATGCAATACAGCAAGATGAAGCACAGATTAGCAAGTGAATAATTTGGAATAAAGGCAAAATCATGATGGGATAAATAAGAAATCACAGAGAATTCTGGAAAGATGGCAGCATAAAACCAACTATGATTCCAATCCTCCCTACAGTTACAATACAACAAGGGAGTGGTGTTCAACTTTGAGGGACTCTGAATCGGGGAACAGAGGAAAGCAGCAGGGAACTACAGATGGGCAAGAATCAACAAATCAATGATGAGTCACATATGGTAGGAAAATTGCTTCTTCCATCCCTCCCCCTTGCCACAGCCACACAGTCACTGGCTGCTGTGAACTGAGGAAGTGGCTCCAGAAAAAGAGCTGGTTTCCTAACCACCACATACCCTACTTATAAAAAGAGATAGGATTCAAACCTTGAGCTCTAAAATCAACAAGGCAAATCTTCCCAGGGGTCCATTTGGAATGTAGCAGCCTCTCCCCAACCCAGACACTCATCTGAAAATGTGCCGTGAATTGCTACAGAAGAGCCCTGCAGTGGCATATGCTCCCATAGTCATCACTCTACCTGTCTCCCTACTTACCCCATAGTCCTGGCCTCTGAAACCAGCAGGACAAACTTCCCTGTGAGTCAATTAGGATTAGTCTGCCCCAACTTCCATTTGATGCTGAGGACTGCTTACTGAAGCTGCTGTGTGTTAGGAAGCAAGAGTCTTGAGTGGATGCTGCCAACAATCTACTAGGGGGACTCTGAAAGCAATAAAGCAGATCTCCATGAGGATCTGATCAGAATGTGATGCCCCCACCCCACCTGGTAATTGTTGGTTGCCAGGCTGTTGCAAATTGCTACATAAAGCCCCATAGTGGAGTCTGCTCCAATAGTTATCACTCTAAATGTCTTCCTGTGCATCACAAAAGGACAGTTGGTTTGGGTCTAATTGCTCCTTCCTTACAATTGACACTAAATATTGCTGACTGAGGCTGCTGTGTGCTAGGAAGTAGCCACCTTGAGTGGAGTCTATACCCACAGCCTACATATTATGGGGAAGGCTCTGATAGCAAGAAGGTAGACCTCTCTTGGGTTCCATTTGGAGTGTGATTACCCTACCTCCAGCTGGTGACTGTTGGCTACTGATGGATTCCTACAAAAGGTTTCCTGTGGTGGAGTCAGGAGGTGGGTCACCTAAGTGGAGGCTGCTCCACCACAGGACCACTGGAACTCTGAAAACAATTAGACATCTTCCAGAGTCCTTCTGGGGAGTACCAGCCCCTCCATCTCCTGAAATGGAGGGAAGTCTGTCTTTGCTTTCCCTGAATGTGAGCTCAGATATAACAGTCCTCAAAGAGCAGAAAAGGAAACCTTTGGGAAAAAAAGGGAGCAGCACTCAGTCCTGAAGGGGATTCACTGGGTACAGTGTTCCAACTAAAAATGTAATTGCAGAAACACAGAAGGGAAGGGAGTAGTAACCAGAAAGAGAAGACTGGTGGACAGATTGATTACTACATGATATCTTGTCAGAGTGGTGGTGCCTGCTAGTGGTCAGACTGGCCACAGTGTGTTCTCTGGTGTGTTTCTGGGGGAGATTGAAAGTTGAAAAATGAGATCTGGAACTCTCAAATCCCAATTAAACCAGAGAGGGAGAAGGAGCTGTCACAGAGAAGGGGAGAGAATGATAAGCAAAGGCCAAATGCTCTGTCCAACTACATTTCTTACAGAAAGTTGTGCAGGCCAAAACACCAGATACTGAGGAAAACTGAGAAGGTTAACACTCTAAAAAATTCCAATGCCCCAATAAAAATCACAAGACACACTAAGGATAGAGAAATAATGATGCATCCTAATGAGCATGACAAAAAGAATGAAAGTACATATAGGGATGATCAAATAATGAAAAAAATGAAAGAGAATAATACAACAGCATTAAACAAAATTCAGACACTAAAGGTAAGCATAGATAAAGAGCTAAAGGAAATAAGGGACACAATACAATAACAAAATTAGATTAAAAGAAAGAGATTCTAACTGAAAGGGACAATAACTAGAATGAGAAACACAATAGAAGGATTTACCAGCATATTTAATCAGGAAGAAGAAAGAGTCAGCAAGTTAGAGGATGAGATAGTTAAAATTACAGACATTGAAGAACAACATGAACAGAGGCTCAGGAAGGCTTGCAGAGTTTAATGGAATTATGGGATAACAGCAAAAACCAAACCAAACCAAACTCACTGCTGTTGAGTTGATTCTGACTCATGGTGACCCCTCCGTGGGTTTCTGAGGTGGTATCTCTATGGAAATAGATTACCCAGTCTTTCTTCTGAGGAGTGGGTGGTGGATTTGAACTGCCAGCCTTCTGGTTAGCAGTCAAATGCATTAGGCATGATGCCACCAGAGCTTCTGGGATAACAAGAAATATAACATACATATTGTGGGACTTCCAGCGGAGAAGAGAAAGAGAAAGGGATAGGAATAATATATGAAGAAATAATGACAATTTCCCCAATCTAAAAAAGGACATGAATCTACAAATCCAAGAAACTCAAAGAACCCCAAGCAAGATAACCCAATGAAATCTACACCAAGACATATGGTAGTTAGGCTCTCAAAAATTAAAGAGAGAGAAGCAAACAGTCACATATGAAGGATCTCCAATAAGATTAAGTGCTAATTTTTTCCTCAGAATGATATATTTAAAGTGCTGAAAGGAAAAAAAAAGTCAACCAAGAATATTATACTCAGCAAAACTATCCTTCAAGAATGAAAGTGATAACAGTCAATGTCATGAAACAAAATGTGTATAAACTGCTGTATGGAAAGTGAATTTGCTCTGTCAACTTTCACCTAAATCACAATAAAAATTAAAAAAAAAGAAAGAAAGAAAGAGAAAGAAGGTGAAATTAAAGGGCCCAGACAAACGGGAGTTGAGAGAGATCCTATCTACCAGACCAACCTTACAAAAAAATACTAATGGGAGTTCTATATATAAAAGGGAAATGATGCTAGAAAGTAATTCAAAGCTATACATAAAAAGAAAGATTCCTAATACAGGGAAATGCCTGGGCAAGTATATGGACTATTAATAAGGTATTCATGCTTGATAACTCTAAGTGTTTTGTCCTTCATGTTTTTAAATAGCATATATATAAAAGGCAAGGATGAAATTATGTTACTGGGTACATAAAATGTAAAGATGTAATTAGTAGTAACAACAAAAGGAGGGACAGGAATGGTCTAGATATAGAATTTCTTACTGAAATCAAGTTGGTACTTTCTTACCCTAGAATGTTATAAATAAAAGCTGTTAAATGTAATATTCATGGTAACCACTAAGAAAATATACAAAACATACACAAAAGGAAAGTTGAAGGGAAAAAAAAAGGCTTATTCCAGTAAACCAAGAAAATACAAAAGCAAGGAGTACTAAAGAACAAAGACAAAGAAGGCTTAAGATACACAAATAACAAAATGGCAGAAGGAAGTAATTTCTTAACAGTAATTACAGTGAATGTAAATGGACTAAATGCTCCAATCAAAAGGCAGAGAGTGACAGAATGGACAAAAAAACAAAAACATGATCCAACTCTAAGCTGTTTACAAGAGACAAACCATAAATCCAAGGACACAAATAGATTGAAAGTAAAATAATGGAAAAAAAATGATTCCATGCAAATAATAACCAAAAGAGAGCTGGGGTGGCAATCTTAATATAAAAAAACTAGACTTTAAGTCAAAATCTGTCAGAGGAGGTAAAGATGGACATTATCTACTGATAAATGGGTCAATTGATCAAGAATATTTAACAATCATAAATATATTTGCATCCAACATCAAGGCACCTCAATATATAAAGCAAACAGTGATAGAATTAAAGGTAGAAATAGAGTGCCTAAGGCACTTGACTGCTAACCAGAAGGTTGGCAGTTCAAACCCACCAGCCACTACTTGGAAGGAAGATTGGGCAGTGTACTTCCATAGCAATACTGCCTCAAGAAACCCAAGGAGGGGTCGCTATCAGTCAGAGATGACTAGATGGCACATAGCAACAACACCACCACCACAATGATAACGTCATCATACCACTTCAATATACCACTTTCATTATTGGACAGAACATTAAGAAAGATCAACAAGGAAATAGAGAACGCAAATGGCACTATAAACCAACTAAGGTTAACAGGCATATTAGAACACACAAACCCAAAACAGCACAATTTGTGCTCCACTGCACATGGGTCATTCTCTAGGATAGACTACACTTTAGGTCACAAAGCAAATCTTGGGAAATTTAAAAAGATTTAAATCACTCAAATTATTTTCTCTGACCACAACAGAGTGAAGCTAGACATCAATAACAGAAAAATCTGGGAAATACACAAAAATATGGAAATTAAACAACACTATTAAACTACCAGTGGGTCGAGGAAGAAATCAAAAAAGTAATCACAAATTTCTTAGGGTAAAATGGAAATGAAAGCACAACATACCAAAACTTATGGGATGCAGTGAAGGCAGTATTCAGAGGGAAACTTGTAGCAATTAATCTCTACATATAAAAAGAAAAAAATAAAGTAACTGTCTAACTTGACAACTGTAGAAACTTGAAAGAGAAGAGCAAACTAAGCATATGTCTACCAGAAGGAAGGAAATAACAAAGATTAGAGCTGAAACAAATAAAATAAAAAATAGAAAAACAATAGAATCAGCAAAAACAGATCAAGAAAAGGTCAATAAAATTAATGAAACTTTAGCTAGACTGACAAAGAAGAGAAAAGATGTAAATAACCAAAGGAAAATATGGAAGAGGCAAAATTACAACTGACCTGATAAAAGAGAATTATGATAGAATGTTATAAATAGCTGTATGATAACAAATTAGATAACCTAGATGAAATGGAAAAATTCTTAGAAGCACACAACCAACCCAAACTAACTCAAGAAGGAAATAGAAAGTCTCAACAGACCCCATAAACAAATGAAGAAATTGAATCAGTGATCAAAATCCTCTGAACCAAAACAAACAAACTCCTACAGCAGATGGCTTTACTGGGGAATTCTACCGAAAATTTAGACAAGAATTGACACCAATACTGTTTAAAATCTTCCACAAGATGGAGACAGAAGGAATACTCCCTAATTCATTCTATAAGTTAAACATAACCCTGATACACAAACCTGATAAAGATGCCACACAAAAAAAGAAAACTACAAATCAAGAAGGGAGTGCATCAGGGTTGTATTCTTTCTCCACACTTATTCAATCTATATGCTGAGCAAATAATCCGAGAAGCTGGACTATATGAAGAAAAACGTGGTATCAGGATTGGAGGAAGAATCATTAACAACCTGAGATATGTAGACGATACAACTTTGCTTGCTGAAAGTGAGGATGACTTAAGGCACCTACTGATGAAGGTTGAAGAATACAGTCTGCAGTATGGATTACATCTCAACATAAAGAAAACAAAAATCCTCACAACTGGACCAATGAGCAGCATCACAATCAATGGAGAGAAGATTGAGGTTGTCAAGGAATTCACATTGCTTGGTTCTACAATCACTGCCAACGGAAGCAGCAGTCAGGACATTAGACGACGTGTAGCATTGGGAAAGTCAACTGCGAAGGAACTGTTTCAAGTGCTGAGGAGCAAGGATATCTCCTTGAGGACTAAGGTGCGCCTGACACAAGCCATGATATTTCCAATCACCTCGTATGCATGTGAGAGCTGGACAATGAATAGGGAAGACCGAAGAAGAGTTGATGCTTTTGAGTTGTGGTGCTGGCGAAGAATGCTGAAAGTACCATGGACTGCTAAAAGAACTAACAGATCTGTCCTGGAGGAAGTGCAGCCAGAATGCTCCTTGGAAGCAAGAATGGCCAGACTTCGTCTCACCTATTTTGGTCATGTTGTAAGAAGGGACCATTCCCTGGAGAAGGATGTCATGCTTGGTAGGGTGGAGGGTCGACGAAAGAGGGGGAGGCCTTCAACGAGATGGATTGATACAGTGGCTGCGATGATGGGCTCGAGTATAGCAGGGATTGTGGGGCTGGTGCGGGATCGGGCAGTGTTTCGTTCTGCTGTGCATGGGGTCGCTATGAGTCGGAAACGACTCGACGGCACTTAACAACAACAACAACAACAACCCAGTATCTCTTAAGAATACAGATGCAAAAATCCTTAACAAAATACTAACAAACAAAATCCAACAGCATATTAAAAAGTCAAGTGGGATTTATTTCAGGAATATAGGGATGGTTCAGCATTAGAAAACCAATCAACATAATTGTTGTTGTTGTTATGTGCCGTCAAGTCGGACACGACTCATAGCGACCCCTCCTTGGGTTTCTGAGGCAGTATCACTATGGAAGTAGATTGCCCCATCTTCCTTCAGAGGAGTGGCTGGTGAGTTTGAACCACCAGCCTTCTGGTTAGCAGTCAAGTGCCTTAGGCACTAAGCTACCAGAGCTCCTAATCAACATAATAATACACCACATCAATAAAACAAAGGAAATGAACCACATGATTATCTCTGTGGAGGCAGAATATCTATCATTTCATAAAATCTAACACCCTTTCTTGATGAAAACCCTAAAGAAGATTGGAGTAGGAGAGAAATTCCTCAGTATGATTCAGGGCATATACAAAAAGCCAGCAGCCAATATTATATGTGATAGAGAAAGGCTAAGATCTTTCATCTTTAAATCGGGAGTAAGTCAAGGGTGATTACTCTCACCACTCCTATCCAATATTGTATTACAATTCCTAGGCAGAGCAATAAGACAAGAAAAATAAATAACAAGCATCCATATTGGAAAAGAAGAAGCAAAATGATCTTTGTGGATGGTATGATCATAGGTATTGAAAATCCCAGAGTCCATAAGAAAACTTTTAGCGCTAATAGAAAAATTTAACAAAGTTGCAGGATACAAGGCCAACAAACAAAAATCACTTGGGTTTCAGGATAAGATGGACCACGAGGACCTCATCCTTCATGACCCCAAGATCAGAAGAACTAGATGGTGCCCAGCTACCAATGCCAACCACTCAGAAAGGGATCAAAACTGGAGATCCTGGATGGAGTGGGAGAAAAAATGTGGAACAAAATTCAAACACACAAAAATGACCAGAATTATCGGTTGGACAGAGACTGGTGGATCCCTTGAGACTGTGGCCTCAGGTTACCCTTCGGGCCTAGAAATGGACTCACTTACATGGATTGAATCTCAGCCCAATAGTAGAAAAACCTGCATGCAGAACACCTACCCCAAGGCAATGTACCCATCTACTCTAGGGAGATGCATCCCTTAGATCAATCACCCATGAGACACCAGAGGGGCAGCATTCACATAAAGGGAAAGCTGGACAGACAAGAATGCATAGTTAAGAATGGCACAGTGAAGGGGTAGTCACAGGGAGGGAAGGAGAGTTTTTTTAATGGTTGGATATGGTAATTGGGGTGTGAAATCAAATGTTTTTGATTTCACAGGAATTGTTGAATGTAAATTTGTACCAAAGCACAGTTTAAAAAAAAAAAAAAAATCACTTGGGTTTCTATACACTAGCCCTGAGAAATCTGAAAAGGAAATTAGGGAAAATATTTCACTTCTCATAGGATGTAAGACAATAAGTAAAATACCTAGGAATAAATCTTACCAGAGATGTGTAGGACTTATACAGTGAAGATTATAAAACATTACTGAAAGAGATTAAAGAAGACTTAAATCCATGGAACAATGATCCATATTCATGGAATGGAAGACTTAATATCTTTAAGATGTCAGTACTACCCAGAGTGATCTATAGATTCAATGTAATCACAATAAAAATTTCAACAGCCTTCTTTACAAACAGAAAAAACAATCCTCAACTTTATATGAAAAAGAAAGGCCCACAACAGTTAAAACAATGCTGAAAAAGAAGAACAAAGTAGAACTCAGCTTCCTGATTTTTTTTTTTTTTTTAAATTTTATTGTGGTAAAAAATACACAGCAAGACATTCACCAACATAACAATTTCCCCATTTCCAGCTCAGGGACATTGATGACATTTTTCATGTTGTGCCACAATTATTGCTATCCTTTTCCAAAGTATTCCACCACTGTTGGCATAAACCCAATGTCCTGCAAACAAAACCTTCCTCTTTCCCCCTTCCTCCTACCCATGGTAACCACTAATAATTATAGTCTATCTATCTATCTATATCTATATTTTGTTATCTATCTAGCAATTTTCTGTTCCTTCCCCTCCCATCCCTGGTAAACAACAAAGAAAGTTTCCTTCCATATGTAAACCTTTCATTGACTTTTAGGAAAGGTATAATGGACTAATAGAATATTTGTGCTTCTGTGATTGACTTATTACACTCAGCATAATGTCCTCCAAGTTCATCCATGTTATGTGGTGTTTTGGAGATTCTATATTATTCTTTAGTGTTACATAGTATTCCATTGCATATATGTACCACAGTTTGGTTATCCATTCCTCCATTGATGGGTACTTAGGTGGTTTCCATCTCTTTGCTATTGTGATAGTGCAGTGAGGAACATGGATGTGCAAATATCTATTTGTGTCCTGGCTCTCACTTCTTTAGGATATATACCTAGTAATGTGATTGCTGGATCAAATGGCATTTCTATTTCCAACTTTTTAAGGAATATCTATACTGATTTCCACAGCAATTGTATCATTTTACAGTCCCACCAGCAATGTATGAGAGTCCCAATCTCTCCACATCCTCGCCAGCATTTGTTATTTTCTGTCCTGTTAAATGTTGCTATTAGTGCTGGGGTGAGATGGTATCTCATTATTGTTTTGACTTGTCTGTCAGTTTATCATACTGTGGTGGCTTGTGTGTTGCTGTGAGGCTGGAGGCTGTGCAACCATTATTTCAAATACCAGTAGGTCACCAATGCTGTACAGGTTTCAATGGAGCTTCTAGACTAAGACAGACTTGGAAGAGGGAAGAGGGCATCTGCTTCTCAAAGAATTAGACAGTGAAAACCTTATTATTAGCAGTGAAACACTGTCTGATATATTACTGGAAAACTTTAAGAATAGCCGTGAAATGTTGCCAGAAGATGAGCCCCTCAGTTTGGAGGGCACTCAAAATATGACTAGGGAAGAACTACCTCCTCAGAGTAGAGCCAACCTTAATGAAGTGGATAGAGTAAAGCTTTCAGGATCTCTATCTGGTGATGTGCCACAACTCAAAATGAGAAGAAACAGCTGCAAACATCCATTAATAATTGGAACATGGAATGTATGAAGTATGAACTTAAGAAAATTGGAAGCTGTCAAAAATGAAATGGAACACATAAAGATCAATATCCTAGGCATTAGTGAGCTGAAATGGACTAGCTTTGGCCTTTTTGAATCAGACCACCATATGCTCTACAATACAAGGAATGACAAATCAAAGAGGAATGGCGTGGCATTCATCATCACAAAGAATGTTTCAAGATCCATCCTGAAGTACAATGCTGTCAGTGATAGGATAATATCCAAACACATACAAGGAAGACCAGTTAATACTACTATTATTCAAATTTATGCATCAACCACCAAAGCCAAAGATGAGGAAGTTAAAGATTTTGACTAACTTCTGCAGTCTGAAATTGACCAAACATGCAATCAAGATGTGCTGATTATCACTGGTGATTGGAATTCAAAAGATGGAAACAAAGAAGAATCACCGGTAATTGGAAAATTTGGCCTTGGTGATAGACATAATGCTGGAGATCTCATGATAGAATGTTGCAAGACCAACAGCTTATTCATTGCAAATACCTTGTTTCAACAACATAAATAGCAGCTATACATGTGGATTTTGCCAGGTGGAGTACACAGGAATCACATCGACTGCATGTGTGTCAAGAGGCGATGGAGAAGCTCAATATCTTCAGCCAAAACAAGGCCCAGAGCTAACTGTGGAACAGACCATCAACTGCTCAAATGCAAGTTCAAGTTGAAGTTGAACACAGTTAAAACAAGTCCACGAGAGCTAAAATATGAGTTTGAATATATCCCTCCTGAATTAGAGAGCATCTAAAGAATAGATTTGATGCATTGAACACAAGTGACCAAAAACCAGAGGAATTGTGGAATGACATCAGGAACATCATCCATGAAGAAAGCAAAAGGTCATTAAAAAGATGAGAAAGCGGTCGGTTCCAAGATGGCGGAATAGGCAGAAAGACTGAACAGACCCTCTTCAACAAAGAAAAGAGGAACCAATTAACACAGACACAGAAGATAGTTCTGGGCCCCTGAGCCTTGAAGGGAAGGATATAGAAGTGGACTAAACCCCAACTAGCAGAAGAATTGCATGAAAATACCAGAAAAAGAGACTTATGGGGCTGCAGTCTGGCAGCGATCCTGAGTGACCCTGATGGCACAGACAGCTTGGAGATTCCCGAGTGGTGGTAGGACCTAAGAATTAACCTAACAATCAGCCCTGCTAGCAAGAGACTACATGGAGGACTACTCTGGTGGCTATGGAATAAAAGGGGAGGCAGCAGTGAAGAGGAAGACGGGCTGAGCTGTGGACTTTTGCCGGTCCGGAGAGTGCCGCCATTTTGAATGTTCATAAGTGGCTTGACCATTTTGGATATTTAGAGACAGTACTCTACCAGATTCCAGGGACTTAAGAACAGGTTCTGCTTGCCAGTAACTCCAAGGACACTCCAGACCTGCACGACTGAAAAGGTGCAATATTCCACTTGTTACTCTTATACCCCACACCCATTTGGTGAACTGAGGTGTGGCCATCCCCTACTCCCACCCACCTTCTGGGCCCACAGAAACTCCATTCCAGTCTGTGTGCTCTATGGAGCCTGGGTGCCCTGCCCTGTCCTCCACCGATTTTTATTTCTTTTTCTCTTTCCTTTTTCTGGTGTTTAGTTTGCTTGTATTTGTCTGTTTTAAAACTACTATTATTAATAATACTTTTGTCCTTTTTACTATTATTCTTTATTCTTCTCCTCCCAGGTCCTAGTTTACAGCTCTATTTTCTTTTCCCTGTTCCGTTAATTTTTTCTTTTAATTTAAATTCTCTCTCTTTTTTCCCCCTTCTTTCTCATGGTTAACCCCATTCCTTATTTTTCTTTTTGCATTTTTCCCATTTTTTTCTTCATTATTCTTCATCTTTACCTTTTTTCTCTTAGTGCCCTATCCCCAGATATTGCAGGTTTTCTTGTTTTTTCTTCTTTTTTCCCACTTTTTCCTTCTTTTGGTTATTGTTCCTGTGTGATTACATGGTGTATTTTTTGTCCATGGGCTTTTAGTTTTTCTGATGGTTATTCAATTGTAATTTTTGTCTAACTGAGTGGGAAACAGCAACAGACCCCATAAGATAAAACTACACCCACACCTCCTGCAACGTCCACTTAATGAGCAAGAGCCAC
>NW_006921628.1:922517-939208 GCF_000298275.1 Orycteropus afer afer
TACAGCCACAGTAGTCAAAACTGCCTGGTATTGGTTTAATGACAGATACATAGACCAATGGAATAGAATTGAGAACCCAGAAATAGATCCATCTATTTATGGTCAGCTTATCTTTGAGAAATTCTCCAACAGTCTGTGTTAGTTTAGGTAAGTAGTGTGTTTCTAGAAATCTGTCCATTTCTTCTAGATGGCTGTTGAAGTACAATTCTTCATAGTATCCTGGTAATTTTCATTTATTTTTGTTGATTCTTTTGTGACATCACCCATTGCATTTCTTATCATGTTATTGTCATCTTCTCCTTCTTTTCCTTTGTTAAGTTTGCCTGTGGTTTGTCAATTTTATTAATCTTTTCAAAGAATCAACTTCTACTCTTGTTGATTTTTTCTATTGTCCTATTTTCTGTTTCATTTATTTTTGCTTGCATAATTATTATTTCTTTTCTTTTGGTGACTGTTGGCTTTTTTTTTTTTTTTGGCTGCTCTTCCTTTAATTGTTGGAGATATTGGGTTAAAGTGTTGAATTCAACTCTTCCTTCCTTTTTAATGTGTGCAGTTGTTGCTATAAATTGCCCTTTGATCACTGCTTTTGCTGTGTCCCATAGATTTTGGTATGTTGTGTTTTCATCCTCATTTGATTCAAGGAAATTTTTAATTTCCTTTTTTGTTTCTTCTATTACCCAGTAGTTTTTAAGGAGGGTATTAATGAGTTTCCATGAATTTGCTCTTTTTCTGTTGATCTTCCTACTACTGATTTCCAATTTTATAGCATTGTGATCTGAGAAGATGCTGTGCAGTATTTCAGTGGTTTTCAATTTCTTGAGGCTTGCTTTGTGGCCTAACATGTATTCTATCCTGGAGAGTGTTCCACATATTCTGGAAAAGGATGTATATTGTGCTTTTGTTTGGTGAAGTGCTTTATAAATGTCTATAAGGTCAAGTTGATTGATTGTATTGTTTATTCTTCTGCATCTTTTTTGAGTTTCTTTCTAGTTGTACTATCTTTCATTGAAAGTGGTGTATTAAATTGTCCTACTATTACTGTGGAGTCATTTATTTGTCTTTTCAGTTCTGTGAGACTCTGGTTTATTTTGGGGCTCTATCATTGGGTAGATGATATTTATCATTGTTATGTCCTGTTGTTCAATCAATCCTTTAATCATTATATAATGTCCTTCCTTGTCTCTTATGGTGGTTTTTGTCTTAATGTCAATTTTGTCAGAAATTAATGTTGCCACTCCTGCTCTTTTTTTATTGCCATTTGCTTGATATATCTTTTTCCAGCCTTTTATTTTTAGTCTTTGTGTCTAAGGTGAGTCTCTTGTAGACAACATATTGATAGGTCATGTTTTCTTATCCACTCTGCAGCTCTCTGTCTCTTGAATGGTGCATTTAATCCGTTTACATTCAGTGTCATTACCGACAAGTGTGAATTTGTTGCTGTCATTTTGTTATCTGTGTTTTTGTAGTGCTGATAATGTCTTTGTTCCATATAATTTCCTGTTCTGAGATCATTTTATGTAAGAATCTTGTCATCATTTCCTTTCTTGCTATTATTTTAGTATTTGCTAAATATTTGTGCCTGTCCTCTTTTTTATTTCATGTGAAGGTTTATTATTTTTCTTTGAGGTTACTCTGTGATTTATAATTTTCTTTCCAAGTTTATAACAGTCTGTTCTATCTCACAATTGTTTTGACTGCCTCACCATTTGGAAGTTCTGTATCTGTGCTATTTATTTCCTCTTTTTGGTTTGTAGTTGTCCTTGTTTTGGTTCTCTAGTGCTGCTCTAACAGAAAATAACACAAATTGATAGCTTTAAGCAAACAAGGATTTATTCTATAACAGTTTAGGAGATTAGAAGTCCGAGGGTAGAAGTGCAGGCTCTAGGGGCTGAGTGAAGGCCCCTGATCTTGGACTTAGCTCTACCCCTTGCTCCTGACCCACTGGAATTGGAGGCATCTCTTAACTTAGGCAGCTGCTGGCTGCTGAGGCTGACAAACACAAGGTCAACAAGTAAAATGGCAGAGTCCCCAAACTTTCAAGCAACATTGTAGGCCACTAGTTCAAATCCAGAAACATTCCTAAGATGAGCAGACAATATAGCAGGACACTGAGATGAAGACTCAGTGAAATGCAGGATCCAGATGTACAAAAAAGCTAGACATCTTTATCAAAGTTTTTTCTTACGTACTGGATGTAGACCACATCCCTAAGGTGGCTACTCAGCTACTCACAGTAGATTCCTCCATGGAGTTAATTACCAGTCTGATCATGGGGAATAACTACATCCAACTGCCCATCCACTCAAAACTAGGCCCAGCCAAGTTGACATATAACCTTAACTACCATGCTCATTTACCAGTTGATGTCTCTGGTTCCTTATTTAGAGCCTTGCAAGTTTATTTTACTTTGCATACTTCTATAACTGGGTTGGTTTCTGGGTTATATTGTCACATGTGTTAATCATTGGTTTTTGTCTACTCTTGTAATGCCACTCTGATTTTAACAAATTTTCTTAAGTTCTGTTTATCTGGAAATGTCCTAATTTCATCATCATATTTGAGGGACAATTTTGCTGGGTATATAATTCATGGTTGGCAATTTTTCTTTCAGGGTGTTATATATTTCATCCCATTGCCTTCTTGCCTGCATGGTTTCTACTGAGAAATCTGACCTTAGTCTTATTGGTTGCCTTTTGTGGGTAACTTTTTGTTTTTCCACGCTGCTTTCAGGATTCTTTCTCTGTCTTTGGTTTTGCTGAGTTTGATTAAGACATGTCTCAGTTCTTTTGGGGTCTGCCCTGTTTCAAGTTTGTTGAACTTCTTGAATGGATATCTTCTCATATTTCATCATATTAGGGAAATTCTCTTCCAGTAAATGTTCAACAATTTTTTCTGTAGTTTTATCTGTCTCTTCCTGTTCTGGAGTTCTGATTACACATAAATTATTCCTCTTGATGGCATCCCATATGAATCTTAGGCTTTCTTTATTTTGTTTTGATCTTTTTTCTGATTTATCCCTTAAAAAAGTAGTGTTGAGATATTTATCTTCATTCTTACTAATTCTGTCTTCCATTTATTAAATTCTAGTCCTTTGCCCATTCAATGTGTTACCTCTTTCTGAAATCTTAATAGTAATTTTCTGGATTTCTGTTTGTTGTTTTTGTATCATTTCTAATTTTTTGTTTGTTTTGTCATTTTGTTCTTGTTTACTAAATTTTTCTGGAGTTTTGTCTTTGTTTCTCTTAATTTTTTCAGTGTTTTCCTTGATCTGTCTCTCAGTCCATTGAACATACCTAAATATAATGTTTTTGAATTCTTTGTTATGGAGTTCCAATGCTGCTTCTTCCCCAGGGATGTTTTCTGGGTCTGTATCCAGGTTACTTCTCTGTACTACTTTATCTTGCTTCTTTGTGTGGACTGGACAGGTCAGTTGTCTTGAAGACATTGTGATGTCATTGTATTTATTAATTGGTGGTTATGTGTTGGTGTGATTCTCTCACAATTTCTTTTTTCTATATTTTGTTTTGATGTGTGTATGTGAGCAGGGTACTATGCTTCTCTGTTCACTAGTTGGCATCACTTACCACTCTCCACCTGTCTCCTGGTGGGTGATAGAGAATGAGAGTGTGTGCATAGACCTCTCTTAGCTGTTCATGAAAAGGAGTTGAAGATGAGTTGGGCTGGTATTGGCTGCCATTTATCATTAGTCAGTTGGTGCAGAAACAAGTGGTGGCCTTCACTCAGTGTGTGTAGCCGCAGAAGGTGCGGGTATGGTTTGGTAATGTGGGAATGGTTGCTGTCTCCCACTCAGTTAGACACACACACACACACACACACAAATCAATAAATCAAAAAGAAAAATATACACAGGAGAACAAAAAAAACGTAAACTGCATTTGTTGTTGTTAGGTGCTGTTAAGTTGTTTCTGACTCATAGCAACCCCATGCACAGCAGAACGAAACACTGCCTGATCCCGTGCCAGCTCCATGATCCCTGCTATACTTGAGCCCATCATCACAGCCACCGTGTCAATCCATCTCGTTGAAGGCCTTCCCCTCTTTCGTCGACCCTCCACCCTACCAAGCATGACATCCTTCTCCAGGGAATGGTCCCTTCTGACAACATAACCAAAGTAGGTGAGACGAAGTCTGGCCATTCTCACTTCCAAGGAGCATTTCGGGTGCACTTCCTCCAGGACAGATCTGTTACTTGCAGCATTCTTTGCCAGCACCACAACTCAAAAGTATCAATTCTTCTTTGGTCTTCCTTATTCATTGTCCAGCTCTCACATGCATATGAGGCGACTGGAAATATCATGGCTTGTGTCAGGCGCACCCTAGTCCTCAAGGAGACATCCCTGCTCCTTAGCACTTGAAACAGTTCCTTCGTGGTTGACCTTCCCAGTGCTACATGTCGTCTAATGTCCTGACTGCTGCTTCCATTGGCATCGATTGTAGAACCAAGCAACGTGAATTCTTTGACAACTTCAGTCTTCTCTCCATTTATTGTGATGCTGCTCATTGGTCCAGTTGTGAGGATTTTTGTTTTCTTTATATTGAGACGTAATCCATACTGCAGACTGTATTCCTCAATCTTCATCAGTAAGTGCCTTAAGTAATCCTCACTTCCAGCAAGCAAAGTTGTATCATCTGTGTATCTCAGGTTATTAATGATTCTTCCTCCAATCCTGATGCCATGTTTTTCTTCATATAGTCCAGCTTCTCTGATTATTTGCTCAGCATATAGATTGAATAAGTGTGGGGAAAGGATACAACCCTGATGCACTCCCTTCTGGGTTTTAAACCATGTAGTGTCCCCTTGTTCTGTGTTAACGACAGCCTCCTGGTCAAGGTACAGGTTCCTCATGAGTACAATCAAGTGTTCAGGAATTCCCATTCTTCTCAATGTTATCCATAATTTGTCATGATCCACACAATCAAATGCCTTTGCATAGTCAATAAAACACAAATAAACATCTTTCTGGTATTCTTTGCTTTGAGCCAAGATCCGTCTGACAACAACTATGATATGCCTTGTTCCATGTCCTCTTCTGAATACCGCTTGCACCTCTGGAAGTTCTGTTAATATACTGCTGCAAACGTTTTTGAATTATCTTCAGTAAGATCTTACTTGCGTGTGATATTAATGTTTTACATATGTACAATGGAATACTTTCATCTAATAGGAGAAATGAAGTCTTGATACATGCTATGGTATGAATGGAGGTTATAGACATTATGCTGAATGAAATAAATTAATCACAGTAAGTTAAAGGACAATTATTCTATGACTTCACTTATATAAAAAGAAAAGAAAATGAAACTATATAGAGACCAAAGTTTATTAATGATTACCAGGGGCAGAAAAAAGGGGGCAAGGGAGGATTGACAATGATAGAAAAATTGCATTGATTAAGGATAGGTTTTCAAAGCTGCTTATTGTAATTGTCAATACATTATATGCCTGCATAAAGGTGAGTTGTCAAAAGTTGTGTGATAGATATATTTACAAAAATGACAAGAGAAAGAAACAAACTAGGAACACCAAACGTATGCCATGAGGCTCTGAGCTTTTTCCAGGAGTGGACCATACATTTGGTCTTCAGTTCTAGCAAACAACTCAGAAGAGGGAAATGATTAATCCCATGTGTCACAAGGCAGCTGGCCAGAAGCAGCACAGAAATGCCTTAACCTCTACCAGAGAGAAATTTCTCCCATAGATCCATAGGAAGAGGGTGCATGTATAATGTTGTATCCTCAATAGCAGTTTTCAGAAGATATATCTGATGCCTGAGGGCAGTTTCTTGTCCTATCCTTCAGTTTTGGCCTATGGCATCATGCCCCAGCACACTTCAGTTAAAACACTCTTCAGGGGATTAAAAGGATGTATTTCTGGTTTGCTGTGTGTTGCTGGTTTAACCAAAGGTAGATTAAGAGTAGGGGAATGGATGGACAAGCATTCTTCCATAAACATATTTTCCTCTCAGCTGAGCAAGGGCAGACATTAAACATTAGTGTTTTTTTCCACTGTGCTTTAGTGAAAGAGTGCCAAAAGGCCAAGGACATTTGTAGACAACCTTGAGTCTAGGAAAGAGCTTCAGACTCCCTTTTTGTGTTTGTGAATACTGAAAAGAGAACTTGGCATCCCCATAGAAGAGACTGGCAGGAAAGAAGGGCACATGATATGTATGATGTGTTGCAAGAGGGGTGGTGGTGGTGATTCTCAGTCTTCTCCAGGGTGGGAGTAGTCCTGTCCTGGCAGCAAGAGCATTTGAGCTCTTTAGTTTTATTTCTTTCAAGGGTGCCTAGGTCAGGCAAGTCAGTGGGTAAAGGAAGTGCCCTTCCCAGTGCTGAGAGATTCTTCATGGATGCCCCATGAGCTGGGTAGACTAGGGCCTCTCAGTCATCTGGAAGAACTGGTGGTCTTCATCTTGGGCTCCCATTCACAGGCAGGCATCCTCTGAGGCTCTGGATGACAAATTGTAAAGAAAGGTCACTGATGCTGCTCCCCAGCAAGCCAGCACCTGCTTCTCAAAAAATCCTGAGGCTTTAGAAAGGTTTGGGATCCCCTCCAAGCTCCAGCAGTAGGCCACTCTCATTTTTTTCTAGTGGCATTGTCCTCATAATGTTTTGGCAGGAAGAGGAGATAATGAACATGTGTTCTTCCAAGAATTCTCCAATTCATTCTCCATACTGCATGCAGTCACAGTGATCTCTCTCTGACACATAAATCTCATCCTGTCACTTCCCACTGAAATCCCTCCTTAGTTTCCCATGGCCCTCAGAATAAAGATACAAGTTTATAGTGTGGTTTACAAGACCCTCAGCTTATTTCTGCGGCCTCATCACGCCCCATAGCCCCCCACCCCCTCTTCTTGCTCTACTGCTATTACTCCACAAATTTCAGTTCCCTGAACTTCCCATTTTCTCTCTTTCTTCCTCAGGTCCATGCATATGCTCTTCCTTCCTTTTGGAAAACTGTTTTTACCTTTTCATCCATTATGCTGCCATATGCCTACTTATATGCTTAATATTGTATACCCTGAGTGGATGCCTGAAACTGCAGATAGTCCTGAACTCTATATATTCTATGTTTTTTTTTTTCCCATGCAAACATGATAAAGTTTAATTTATAAATTAGGCACAGTAAGAAGTTAACAACAGTAACTAGTAACAAAGTAGAATAATTATTAAAAGAAGGGTTACTTGAACACAAACACTGTAATACTGCAACAGTCGGTCTAATAACTGAGACGGTGACTAAGTGACAAAAGAGCAGGTAGCATATAGAGCATAGATAAGCTAGACAGAAGGTGGGATGGATGGGCAGGATGGTACAAGTTTTCATTGTGTTACTCAGAACAGTGCATAGTTTAAAACTTAGGAATTACTTCTAAGGCGCTCTTGTGGCACTGTGGGTAAGGCCTTTGGCAGCTTACCAGAAGGTTGGTGGTTGAAACCCACTGGCTGCTCCATGAAAGGAAGAAGAGGCAATCACTTCCATGAAGATTTATAGCCTTGGAAACCTATGGGGGTCGCTATGAGTCAGTATCAACTTACTGGCAGTGGGTTTGGTTTTGGGTTTGGTTTGAATTAGTTCTGGAAATTTTCCCCTTAATATTTTTGCACTGCAGGTAACTGGAACCACAGAAAACAAAACAGCAGATAAGAACTACTGTATGCCTATGTAACCTCAAATTGTTGTTAGGTGCCATCAAGGTCATTTCAACTCATAGTGACCCCATGTGACAGAGCAGATCTGCCATGTAGGGTTTTTGAAGCTGTAATCTTTACAGGAGCAGATCTCCAGGGCTTGCTTCTGTGGAGTTGCTAGGTGGGTTTCAACCACCAACTTTTGGTTAGCAGCAAAGCACTTAACCATTGCACCACCAGAACTCCTTCTCCCTCCAAATGTGATCCTGGTCCCTCAGACCAGATGAGGTGTCTCTGCTAAATGCTCCACAATCTCCACCTGCAGCATTGCATTAGTCAGCAAATGCCAGCAGCTGAGACAGATGTCAACAACCTATGGCTTAATGCAATAGAATCTATCATTCATCTAACCATCTAAAGCAAGTGCTTCTGGTTGTTAGCCAATTTTCCCTGCATGGTGATTCAAGGCCTGAAACTCGGTCCATACAGTAGCCCTGCCATCCTCTGGGGCCTCGAGTCCTCAGCATCCAGGGCAGAAGGGAAGTGAGGGGCTGGAAGACACATTGCCTCTCCCTGCCTTGACACAGAGGCATCTTGTGTCTCTTCCACTCCCATTCCATTGGCATGAATCACTGCCACCTAGTTGCCAGGGAAAGGAGCTCTGGTGGTGTAGTGGTTAAGGCATTTGACTGCTAACCAGGTCAGTGGATCTAACCCACCAGGCCCTCCTCAGAAGAAAGATAATGCAATATGTTTTATAAAGATTTACAGCCTTGGAAACTCAATAGCGATCACTGATTTGGAATCATTTTGATGGCACTGAATTTGTTTTTTGGTGAGTTTCCAGGGAAGGAGCTCTGGTGAGGCAAACAGTTAAGTGCTCAGCTGCCAAATGGTTCAAAGCCACCAGCAGCTCCATGGGAGAAAGACCTGGCAGTCTGCTCCCATAAAGATTATAGCCTAGAAAACACTATGGGGCAGTTCAACTCTATCATATGTGTTCACTATGAGTTAAAATTGAGTGGACAGCACCCAATAGCAGCAATGGTTGCCAAGGGCAACAGTTGCCAAGAGCAGCTGTTCTCCAGTGACAATGTTATAGAAAGAGGAACTTGAATTTTGGTGGGCACACTAGCTCCTAAAGCACCTTGACTCAACTAGACTTACTTCTGTGAGGGGAAAGACTATAATAGTCTTGCTCACTGTTTTAGGCCTTTTCCTGGCACCGTGCCTAGCATTCAGTAGGCACAGGGATTGCCTGATGAGTAAGACTAGTCAGTGCGTGGCTAAGGAGAGAGCGGGCTGCACAGACAATTCGTCCTCTTGAGGCTCCTCTCCCTGCTGTGCATGTGCTCTGGAAGAAAGAGAGCCAGCAAGCAGGCTTTTCTTGTTGCTGCTGCCAAGCAAGCCCCTCTGAAAGTCACCAATTCCCTTTACAAAAAGAGTCATTCATTGTGAGCAGAAAGGTTCCATAAGCACAGGTGCCCACAAAGGAGTGGACCTCCTCTTAGATAATGAGGACTTCTGATTAAAGACTTGTTATCGGTACTTTATGGGGCAGAGAGAAAATGTGCTGTTGTAAGTACTGGCATTGCAACTCCACATCTGGCACCTGTTTCTCAGTCCAAGGAGTTGGATGGTGAGTGCATTTTTTTTTTCTCTTTGTAGGCTTGCTGCCTCTTTGAAGTGTCTCTTGTTAAGTCATTTTTTTGTGTATGTTGGTGGGAGCATATAATAGTAAGAACGCAATCACCTCTTAGATTGTGTACATAGAAAAGAAGGAATGAATAGACATGATGTATAATTGACTTATGAAATGAGAGGAAAATAATTCACTATCTCAAGCAGTGTGATTTTATTTCTGAACATCTCCTGGGCTAACAGTGCCTTGACCTGTGAACTTGCACCCTTCTGCTTTACTATATACAGCCTGTTAAGGATTGAGTTGTGTTGCCCCAAAAATATACATAAAACTCTAAGTCCTGTACCTGTAAATATGACCCTGTTTGGAAAGAGAGTCCATAGGCGTATAGGGTGGATCCTAAACCTAACTATTTCTGAGTTATAAAAAGAGCAGACACACACAGGGGAAAGGCAGATAATGTGGGAGAACCTGTCTACAAACAAAGGAATGCCAGGGATCACCAGAAGGATCCAGAGGGTAGGAAAGAGGCTCACAAAAAGAATCAGCACAGCCGAGACCCTGCTTGGGATCTTTTAGTTTCTAGTTCTTTATATTTCAATTCTTTAAAGCCAACCACTTGTGATATTTCTGTTAAGACAGCCCTAGGTAACTATGGGGAGCTCTGGTAGCATAGTGCCTAAGGCACTTGACTGCTAACCAGAAGGCTGGTGGTTCAAACCCACTGGCCACTCCTTGGAAGGAAGGTTGGGCAATCTACTTCCATAGTGATACCACCTTGGAAACCCAAGGAGGGGTCGCTATGAGTCGGGTCTGACTTGACGGCAGAAAACAACAACAACAGGTAACTATGAAAAGGCCCCAAAAGTGACCCCAAATAATGTTACAAATGATAACACTCAAGCACCCCATCCCCATTGCTCTATATTGGGAGGAAATCTGGTTCTTGTTTCCAAGGCCCCTCTCTTCTAGTAAGTCCAAGAACGCCAGGACTGACATGCTCCAAGGAGTCTGTATTCATTACTCTCTTCTGTCTGACACTGTCACTGCCTTTGGCATCCCTGAAGAAAGCAGAGAATCTGGTAGTCTTGGGTAGCATCCAGTGCGGGGCACATTGAGGAGGCTGAGGCACAAATCACTGTCTCTGGCCTGGCCAGTTTTTTCAGGGTTTGAGGGAATGGAAGAAGCCATTCTTCTCCCTTCCAGTGATCCATTCAGTGCCAGGTTACAGCTTTCTAGTGAGATAATCATGCTCCAGGAGGTGAGATTTCCATCTGCAGGAGAGACAGGTTAGGACAGTTTCCATAGTCAGCCCTCAAGGGCCCAGAGCTGCCTCACTTGTCCACTCTGCTCATGGTCCAAGAGCTAGCCTACTGGACCTGGTTTTGTGGACCTTCAAGGTCAGGTTGATTATAATCCCACTGACCTTCCCTCAAGGAGCCCTGCTGGCACACTGGTTAAGTGCCTGGCTGTCAACTGGAAGGTTGGCAGTTTGAACCTACCAGCTACTCCACAGAAGAAAGCTATGCTAATCTGTTTCCTCAAAGATTACATACAGCCTTGGAAAATCTATGGGGCAGTTCTACTCTGTTCTATAGGGTTGATATGAGTCAAAATGAACTTGATGGCAATAGTTTTTGGGTTTGGTTCCTCCCTTGACCTCAGCTTCGGTTATGGCCACTCCAGGACTTCAGGTCCCTGTGACTTTTAACCTCAGAGAGATTCTTGGTTCTTTTCCTTTGGGAAGGCCCAGATTATTCCAACTGTTCTCTGGAACCACCCCTCTCTGTACAATAAGTTCCTACCATGTCTTAGCAATAATAACAGTAATTAGTGTTTATGAGTGCTTATTGTATGCCTGACATTGTTTTAATCTTTTATGTGAATTAACTCATTTGATCTTCACAAATACTTGGTAAAGTAGCCATTAATATTATCCTCATTTTATGTAGGAGGAAGCTGAGGCACAGAGAAGGTAACTGCTCAGGATTGTGCAGCAGTAGGATTTGAACTTAGGCTCTTAGTCTGTTCTATGCCACTTTATTTACATAAAAAAAAGCTGATTTTTCATAGAACAGAGTCTAGGTCCCCAGACTTAACTATTGCTACAAAGAGAAAGGGTTATGATCATTATTTTAAAAGTAAACAATGAAGTAATTTATAAAAGAAAGAATAAACCCTCCCCGATCATCCCTCATCAGTGGTAACCACTGATTACAGTGTGGTATGTATCCTCCCAAACCTTTTGCTATGATTATATACGCTTACCCATATGTTTCTATACAGTCAGAATCATTTTTAAAGATAGAAGAGTGGAATGGCTGGTAGTGTCTTTTGAAGAAAAGTATTTTGCAAAGAAGTTTGTCTCCCCAGTCTCCTCACTGTCTCATAATTTAGAGAGGTCTTTGACTATTTTAGCTAAAGTTGCACCTGCCTCCATCTGCACTCTCTCTAAAGACCCTGTTTGTTTCTTTCTGTTAGATAGGTGGTGTTTTGCTTTGAATTGGATGTGAGTGCCAATAAATTAATTCTGTTTGACACCCTGGGGGTGGCTAGTTATCATATGAAGAGTCTAATCTGAATCATTCCCTTCTAATCCAAACCAAACCCAGTGCTGTTGAGTCAATTCCGATTTACAGTGACCCTGAGCTCTGGTAGCATAGTGGCTGAGGCACTTGACTGCTAACCAGAAGGCTGGCGGTTCAAACCCACCAGCCACTCCTCGGAAGGAAGGTTGGGCATTCCTACTTCCGTAGTGATACTGCCTCGGAAACCCAAGGAGGGGTCGCTATGAGTCGGGGCCGACTCGATGGCAAAACAACAACAACAACAATAGGACAGAGTAGGACTGCCCCACAGGGTTTCCAAGGCTGTAATTTTTGCCAGAGCAGACTGACACAGCTTTCTTCAGTGGAGTGGCTGGTGGGTTCAAACCACTGACCTTCTGGTTAGCAGTTGATCAATTAATCACTGTGCCAACAGGTCTCCCTTAATCAACACCTTAAAAAAACAAAATAACCAAACTCAGTGCCATCAAGTAATTTTGATTCATAGCAACCCCTCCTTGGGTTTTCAAGGTGGTATCTTTATGGAAGTAGATTGTGGCTTCCTTCTTAGGAGTGGCTGGTGGGTTTGAACCACCAGCCTTCTAGTTAGCAGTCAAATGCCTTAGGTACTATGGCACCAGAGCTCCTAGTTGTTGTTGTTGTTGTTATGTGCCATCGAGTCAGACGTGACTCATAGTGACTCCTCCTTGGGTTGCCGAGGCAGTATCACTACAGAAGTAGATTGTCCAACCTTCCTTCTGAGGAGTGGCTGGTGGGTTTGAACCACCACCCTTCTGGTTAGCAGTCAAGTGCCTTAGGCACTATGCTACCAGAGCTCCTAAGGCCTAGTTAATAAGAATAAGAAGATTAGAAGCAATTTTTGACTGGTGAAATTAGTGGTGGTTGGAGCTCTGGTGGCATAGTGCCTAAGGCATCTGACTGCTATCCAGAAGACTGGAGGTTCAAACCCAGTAGCCACTCCTTGAAAGGAAGACTGGGCAATCTACTTCCATAGAGAGATCACCTTGGAAACTCAAGGAGGGGTTGCTATGAGTCAAAATGACTCGACGGCACTGAGGTTGTTATTTTATTTATTTATTTTTGGTTTAGGGTAGCCTAGACTGGATGCATGATTTGCTGGGTTAAGTACAAAATCAAAATGCTGGGCTTCTTGTTCAAAAAGCAGTAAAATGTGTTGTTGAAGATACTAATGGATAACACTTTTTTCTTTCTTTGTTGTTCTCTCTGTTCAATTGTTAGGGTGTTTTTTATTTGATATGTAATGGTGTGCTCCCGTTGGTGTGAGGATACACATGAAAGAGTATAGACCTTCCCAGACACTTGGGGGCCTGCCCTTTGTCACCTACAGCTGTCAGATTCCCCTCTTGCCAACCATTGGATCAATGCACTGCTTTCCAGCCAATGATGGGAAAATGGAACCAGCCATTTCCTTTTCTCATTGCCTCACTGCCCCAGCCCATGATGGATGGACAACTCCAACAGTATTGCAGGCTTCTTTCTAAGATACTCTAGGTACTTGGATTGGGATGGGTGAGAGATTTGCCCCTGCTGAGTGTCCATTTGAATCCACTGTGACTATGCCCTGCACAAAAGTGCTATGGGATTCTTTTGCCTGACCTCAGCCATCTCCATAATTTTGCCCAGGATGCTAATTAGGGCAGAGGGCAGCAGTGGTCAGGTAACCTGGGGAACATGGGAGGGAGAGGTCAGGTAGAGTCCAGACCATGGGGTAGAGGAACAGATGGCTGAGAACCTGTCCCAGGGAGGCAGCGTGATCACAGGTGAGCTAAGACTCCAAGCTCTCATTGCATGCTCCCTCCATTGTCCCATTGGACTTCCCATACAAAACAGTAATTCCAAGATAAAACAAAAAGAATTTAAAGATGGTGACTGCAGAGCATTCAACCCCAAGCCTGGGCCATTCTCTCTGTGGCTATACTATTTACATGAAGCTGGTCCTGAGGGTGTATGATGGTTCAGGAGAAGTATAGCCAGATCCACCTTGGCAGGATAAGGTATACATGATGGGTAGCCCAGCAGTTGGTAGCATTGCAGGGCTGCAGGCCAGCACTTAGTGGCCCTGCTGAACACTTGATCCTTTTACAAAGCTTGTGGGTCTTGTAGTAAAAACACTGGGTATCTGTATTTCACTGTGAGGTGCTGGCCCACATGCCAGAGGGCACAGAGGGTCCTCTCTTTGACTACAGACAGACTGAGGACTTGACCTGCTTGATAATAAAACATCTGTTCACATGTTGGAATTTGGTCTAGGTTTGCTTTCCCAGTGACCTGGCAAGAAGGTTGTAGCAGTGGGGTTATGTATAACTCCTACCTGCTTTTAACCACCCAAAGCTGCTGATATTCCCAAATGAAACCTGAAAAAATTGGTTAGGCAGGTTTGCTACAGCTTTCTAGCCCTTCTAATTTGTAATTATATTAAGTATCTCTTTGTTTACTTATATCCTGAACAAAGTGGCTTTGGCTTGTTCACCACCATCTCCTCACTGGTCTGCACAGAGCCTGTTCCTGATTGGATGTCTTCTCAGTGTGGGAAAGCAGTTGGTCAGATGTTCTATTTGTCATGGATCAAAAGGATGGGGAGCAGGCTTCACAGATGTCCCTAAGGACCAACCAGCCCTCCAGTTGTCTGCTTGAGTATGCATATGAATCCACACCTAGCATTATCTTTAAGTTGCACTAAACTCTTGAAGGGAGCTCTGGTAGCATAGTGGCTAAAGCACTTGACTGCTAACCAGAAGGCTGGCGGTTCAAACCCACTGGCCACTCCTTGGAAGGAAGGTTGGGCAATCTACTTCCATAGTGATACCACCTTGGAAACCCAAGGAGGGGTCGCTATGAGTCGGGTCTGACTTGACGGCAGAAAACAACAACAACAGGTAACTATGAAAAGGCCCCAAAAGTGACCCCAAATAATGTTACAAATGATAACACTCAAGCACCCCATCCCCATTGCTCTATATTGGGAGGAAATCTGGTTCTTGTTTCCAAGGCCCCTCTCTTCTAGTAAGTCCAAGAACGCCAGGACTGACATGCTCCAAGGAGTCTGTATTCATTACTCTCTTCTGTCTGACACTGTCACTGCCTTTGGCATCCCTGAAGAAAGCAGAGAATCTGGTAGTCTTGGGTAGCATCCAGTGCGGGGCACATTGAGGAGGCTGAGGCACAAATCACTGTCTCTGGCCTGGCCAGTTTTTTCAGGGTTTGAGGGAATGGAAGAAGCCATTCTTCTCCCTTCCAGTGATCCATTCAGTGCCAGGTTACAGCTTTCTAGTGAGATAATCATGCTCCAGGAGGTGAGATTTCCATCTGCAGGAGAGACAGGTTAGGACAGTTTCCATAGTCAGCCCTCAAGGGCCCAGAGCTGCCTCACTTGTCCACTCTGCTCATGGTCCAAGAGCTAGCCTACTGGACCTGGTTTTGTGGACCTTCAAGGTCAGGTTGATTATAATCCCACTGACCTTCCCTCAAGGAGCCCTGCTGGCACACTGGTTAAGTGCCTGGCTGTCAACTGGAAGGTTGGCAGTTTGAACCTACCAGCTACTCCACAGAAGAAAGCTATGCTAATCTGTTTCCTCAAAGATTACATACAGCCTTGGAAAATCTATGGGGCAGTTCTACTCTGTTCTATAGGGTTGATATGAGTCAAAATGAACTTGATGGCAATAGTTTTTGGGTTTGGTTCCTCCCTTGACCTCAGCTTCGGTTATGGCCACTCCAGGACTTCAGGTCCCTGTGACTTTTAACCTCAGAGAGATTCTTGGTTCTTTTCCTTTGGGAAGGCCCAGATTATTCCAACTGTTCTCTGGAACCACCCCTCTCTGTACAATAAGTTCCTACCATGTCTTAGCAATAATAACAGTAATTAGTGTTTATGAGTGCTTATTGTATGCCTGACATTGTTTTAATCTTTTATGTGAATTAACTCATTTGATCTTCACAAATACTTGGTAAAGTAGCCATTAATATTATCCTCATTTTATGTAGGAGGAAGCTGAGGCACAGAGAAGGTAACTGCTCAGGATTGTGCAGCAGTAGGATTTGAACTTAGGCTCTTAGTCTGTTCTATGCCACTTTATTTACATAAAAAAAAGCTGATTTTTCATAGAACAGAGTCTAGGTCCCCAGACTTAACTATTGCTACAAAGAGAAAGGGTTATGATCATTATTTTAAAAGTAAACAATGAAGTAATTTATAAAAGAAAGAATAAACCCTCCCCGATCATCCCTCATCAGTGGTAACCACTGATTACAGTGTGGTATGTATCCTCCCAAACCTTTTGCTATGATTATATACGCTTACCCATATGTTTCTATACAGTCAGAATCATTTTTAAAGATAGAAGAGTGGAATGGCTGGTAGTGTCTTTTGAAGAAAAGTATTTTGCAAAGAAGTTTGTCTCCCCAGTCTCCTCACTGTCTCATAATTTAGAGAGGTCTTTGACTATTTTAGCTAAAGTTGCACCTGCCTCCATCTGCACTCTCTCTAAAGACCCTGTTTGTTTCTTTCTGTTAGATAGGTGGTGTTTTGCTTTGAATTGGATGTGAGTGCCAATAAATTAATTCTGTTTGACACCCTGGGGGTGGCTAGTTATCATATGAAGAGTCTAATCTGAATCATTCCCTTCTAATCCAAACCAAACCCAGTGCTGTTGAGTCAATTCCGATTTACAGTGACCCTGAGCTCTGGTAGCATAGTGGCTGAGGCACTTGACTGCTAACCAGAAGGCTGGCGGTTCAAACCCACCAGCCACTCCTCGGAAGGAAGATTGGGCAATCTACTTCCGTAGAGATACCACTTCGGAAACCCA
>NW_006921628.1:939308-956128 GCF_000298275.1 Orycteropus afer afer
CCTACTTCCGTAGTGATACTGCCTTGGAAACCCAAGGAGGGGTCGCTATGAGTCGGGGCCGACTCGACGGCACATAACAACAACAACAACAACAAACTCTTGAATATTTCATGTAGAGATCAAAAGAACATTTGCTTCAATATATAAAATACATCTGCCTCCATCCCTTTTCCAGACTTAAATGGTCAGAGATGGGAGAAGGCTTACCAAGTTCTCTGTGGTTTGATGAGGCACACAGGCAGGAACAGGGATTCGGTGTCAAGCAGACTTGAACCTGTATTCTAGTTTATCTATCGAAAACATTAACATGTTGGATAAGGTTTTAGCTCTTCAAACTCAGAATCCTACCCGTAAAATAGGGATAATGACACTCTCCTCGTAAGGAGATTAAATGAGATAATGTATATAAAGATACCAGTACAGCTCCTGACACATGTTGGTGAATCTGTATGTATCTTTGGCATAAGAAAAAGTATTAAGTAACATTTGATTTAGAATTGTCCTTTAGTTGCTCCCTTGCTCCTTTTTCTTTGATATTAGCATCATAAATATAAAAAGAAAAAAAAAAAACAAACTCAATGTCATTGAGTCGATTTTGACTCATAGGGACCCTATAGGACAAAATAGAATTGCCATATTGGATTTCCAAGGCTGTAATATTTAAGAAGCAGACTGCCACATCTTTCTCCAACAGAGAAGCTGTTGAGTTTGAACTGCTGACCTTTGGGTTCGCAGCTGAATGCTTTAACCACTGCATCACCAGGGTTCCTCACCATAAACACCAAATTTACCAAAAAAAAAATAAAAGAAACCTAAAATACCAGGACCTTAAAACAAAATGTTTTTTCTCCTTCATACTACATGTCTGTGTTACATAGATTGGGTTGTCTGCTCCATATCACCTTCACACTCAAGTGAGGATCTTACAATAAATACAATAATTATGTTGTTGTTATTGTTGTTGGGTGCCATAGAGTCAATTTGACTCACAGCAACCTCATATGACAGGTTAGTGCCATCTCATGGAGTTTTCCTAGGCTGTAATCTTTATGGTATATTCAATTTGTATGCTGAACAAATAATCTGAGAAGCTGGAATATATGAAGAAGAATGCAACATCAGGATTGAAAGGCAACTCATTAACTACCTGAGATATGCAGATGACACAATCTTGCTTGCTAAAAGCAAAGAGAACTTGAAGCACTTACTGATGAAGAAAAAAGACTACAGCATTTAGTATGGATTACATCTCAACATAAAGAAAAAAACAAAAATCCTCACAACTGGATCAATAAGCAACTAATAGAGAAAATATTGAAGTATCAAGAATTTCATTTTACTTGGATCCACAATCCACACCCATGGAAGCAGCAGTCACTATATAAGATGGTGTATTGCTCTGGGCAACTCTGCTGCAAAAGACCTTTTGAAAATATTAAAAAGCAGAGATATAATTTTGAAGAGTAAGGTGCACCTGACCCAAGCCATGGTATTTTTCAGTCACTTCCTATGCTTGCAAAAGTTGGACAATGAATAAGAAAGACCAAAGAAGAAGAACTGATCCCTTCATTGTTGGCAAAGAAATTGAATATAACATGGACTACCAGAAGAACAAACAAATCTGCCTTAGAAGTACAGCCAGAATGCTGCTTAGAAGGGAGGAAGATAAAATTTCTCTCAGGTATGTTGGATATGTTATCAAGAGGAAATAGTCCCCAGAGAAAAACATCATGGTTGGTAAAGTCGAGGCCAGTAAAAAAGAGAAAGACCCTCAATGAAATGAACTGCCACAGTGGCTGTAAGAGTGGGTTCAAACATAGCAATAATTCTTAGGGTGGTACAGGACCAGGCAGTGTTTCGTTCTTTTATGAACAGGGTCACTATGAGGCAAAACCCACTTGATGATACCTAACAACAAATCTTTATGGGAGCAGATAACCAAGTCTTTCTCTAGTGGAGCTACTCACTGTGTGGTTTCAAACCAACAACCTTTTGGTTAGCAGCTAAGTGTTTAATGACTGTGCCACAAAGGCAAAAGAATTATATTTATGTAACATTACATATAATATACTATATATTGTATATAATTATATAAAAATATAATAAAGACTATTATTCTTTGAGGATGTCAGGTGAGACCCAGGCTGATGGAACTTTCCTGACTGCTGTGGCAGAGAGTGCTCTGGAGGGTCTCTCATTAACCACATGTATTACTTTTGCTCATACCGCATTGGCTAAACTGGCCATGTATTCCTACTTGCCCTAGTTTCCTAGGGCTGCATAACTAACAGGTGGCTTAAAAGTACAGAAATTTATTCTCTCACAGTCTGGAGGAAAGAAATTCAAAATCCAGGTGTCATCAAGGTTGGTTTCTTCTGGAGGGCTCTGGTGGAATTTTTTCCTAACTTTTGGTGAGTTCCTGCAATTTTTGTCATTCCTAGGCTATAGATGCATCACTCCATTCTCTTCCTCCATCACCACATGGATCTGTGTATCTGTGTCTGTGTCTCTTGTCCTCTTCTTATAAGGAGACAAGTCATACTGGATTAGGCCTATCCTACACTAGTATGGGGAGCTCTGGTAGCGTAGTGCCTAAGGCACTTGACTGCTAACCAGAAGGATGGCGGTTCAAACACACCAGCCACTCCTCAGAAGGAAGGTTGCGTAATCTACTTCCATAGTGATACCGCCTTGGAAACCCAAGGAGGGGTCGCTATGAGTCGAGTCCGACTCGACAGCACAAAACAACAACAACTCTAGTATGACTGTGTTAATTTAACTAGATATATCTACAAAGATGTTGTTTCCAAATAAGGTCACATTTAGAGATACTTTGGGTTAGAGCTTGAACATATCTTTTTTGGCGCTATTGATTCACCCATAATACCAACCCAACCACAAGGGGCCAAGAAGTACAATCTTACCATGTGCTTAGAAGGTAGAGAGCTGGTAATATCCAGAGAGCAGCATTAAAGACAAGTACATAATAATCACCATTATTTATTGAGTACCTACTATGTGCCAGGCACTGTGCTATGTACTTTATACACACAGAACCACAGTTATATCAATAGATTTTATTATCTTTAAGCTGAGGAACCAAGGCTTAAAGAAGTTAAATAATTTAGAAAAGATCATACAACTAGTAGGTAGCAAGCTGGATTTAGAAGCCAGATCTGAATGACTCTAAAACCTGTGCTTTTAGAATATTCTTTTAGAAATATTAATGAATATCTCCAAGGTATAGGCCAAACTTTTTCATCACAAATTCATCCACAAGCATCCACAAGATCCAGGGAAGCCAGGAGAACCTGGTATATTTCCCTCTAGCTGTTTTGCATAAACCCTCTGCTGTGGATGGAATAGATGAACACATCTGGTACAACCCAGCCTTCACACCTATACTCACACCACCTATGTTAGGCTGGGTTCCGTAGAGAAGCAAAACCAGTGAAATAAATCTCTTTATCTCTCTCTCTCTCTCTCTATATATATATATATATATTTATGAGACAGAGAGACAGAGAGATGTGTGTGTATATGTGTGTGTATATATATATATACACACACACACGCATATATACATATATATATACACACATATGTGGGAGCTCTGGTGGCATAGTGCCTAAGGCATTTGACTGAAACCCAAGGAAGGGTTGCTATAAGTCGGATCTGACTCAACGGTCGGTTGTACCAGCACACTCACTATGAGTGAGTGAGTGATACGCATATGTGTATGTGTGTGTGTGTGAATATATATATATATATTCACACACACACACACATATACATATACACATACATACAGAGAGAGAGAGATTGATCTCAAGGAAATGGCTCACATAGTTGCAGAGGTTGGCAGGTCTTAAGTCCATAGGTCAGAAGTCAAGCTGGAAGCTCCTCCGGATTCACATAGCTGCAGGAGCTGACAAACTCAAAATTTGTAGGCAATACCGTGGGCTCCTAGCTTCGAGGGCTTATGAATTCAAGGTCAGCAGGTAAGATGACAGGCTCTTGGCTCATAGACTCCAAAGGCAACAATCCCAAAATTGGCAGGCAATATGGCAGGCCACTGGTTCAAGACCAGATGATGCCAGATGCAAGATCTGGAATGAATAAAAAGCCAGAGATCTTTACCAGATGACCATATATATTGGACAGTGAAAAAGGAAGACTGATTGGCTTCTCATAGCAGATCTCTTCATGGAGGCGATTACATTATATCAGATCTCATTATGGGAGATGACTATATCATAACTGCTAAACCACTGAGAATCATGGCCCAGCCATGTTAACACACAACCTTAACTATCACACCACTGCTGGAGTGGAATGTGCCCTACTCCAGCCCACTGCACTATGAGAACCTTAACTGTCCTTCGATGCCAAATTTAGGTTTTAGCTCCTTTTCCTACCTAGAGTAATCCAGCCCGAAGATATCCCTCCTTCCAGATTCCTGAAACACTTGTCCTTTTTTCAGAAGTTGCCAAATATAGTCTATTTATTAAGAAAAGTTGTTGGCAAACATAGATTTTCCTTAGCATTGTGAGGTACCCTAATATTACCTTTGGTGGTTAGGCTATGCTGTACATGATTTGTATGAGTGTCTTTCTTTCCATTAAAGCTTTCATTCTGGACCATATGGGATTTGGATTCTGAATTGTAGATTGAAAGACAAGCAATATTTTATGGAAAACACTCCAAACAAGCATTACAGGTACATGTGACTCAGAAGAAAGGACATACAAAACAACATTTCTTTTCTAGATTTTTGTCAACTTGAGAGCTTTAAAATTGCATTAAATGAAGCCCTTCCACACAGCATAGGTTCAATACAGTGTAGGTTCAATACTTGTCCCCATACAGGGACAAGTCTGAGTTAAGCAGAGGTGCCATTGAACCCATTTTGGGCAAAGAATGACTCAAAGGCAGATATATTGAAATTGTTATGGCCCAGGTGGTCATCCCTAGCCACACTCACTCCAGGGTTGCTCACATAGGTTGATCCCTATTTCTCAGTGCCATTCAGGAGAGCAGGAGCTTAAGGGTTTGGAGTATGCATTTAGTTCTGGGGCCTACCTGCATCAGAGACTTCAAATTGTCCATTTGCAATGTGATGGATTGCTTACAAATAGCCTTTCTCACCACTGTTTTGTAACTCCCACCAAATGATTGGGTGGGACTGTGCAAATAAGGTGTTTGTGGCCCACCAAGAGGATTGCACAGCTTGCTAATAATGCAAATTAGGTGCATGGCACCCTTGTGGGGGTGGGACCATGCAAATAAATTATATGGAACCCTAATGAGGGGATCAGTCAGTTTTGCCATCCCACTAGGCTTAAAATGAGACATCCTAGAGGTAGAAAGGGGAGTTCTCACTAACATGAAGAATAAGACTGGGAGTGGAGCACATCTTTTGGATCCAGAGTCCTTGCATTGAGAACCTTCTGGACCCAGGAGACAGAAAGAATTGTAACACAGGAGATGGTGCAAGACAGTGAGAAGCAGTAGAAGAGAAGCAATGGCAGCAGAACCAGGAAACTGATGCAAGACTGGGCAGTGGTCTTCCCAGCCTACAGAGCAAGGCAGCTATAGTGGGTATGCCAACCTATGGAATGAGAAAGGTGAGTGCTTTCAATTTGGAGGCTTACTGGTGGAGTGGGGTGCCTCTGGGCACTTGGCAGAGCTAAAGAACTTTGCAACACTTGCCTAAGCAGGGAAGGCCCCAAAGGGCCAAGGGCCAAGGGAGAAGCCTGTCTTGAGCAAAGAACTGTATTCTGAGTCACTCCTGATCCTGAATTGTAACCCGTTACTTCCCTAATAAATCTCATAATTGTGAGTATAGTCTGTGAGTTCTGTGTGGTGATTGCAGTGGATTGTCAAACCCAGCAGAGAAGTAGAGAATGCAGTGGGAGGGATGGCAGGTGTCAGAATTGATAAAAAGTTTGCAGAGAGGAGGTGTGTCTGACCTCTCCCTCATAGGATCCTCCTCAAGCTGTTAATTCTGATGACTCTTCCCACTTGTAAAGTTAGATGAAGCAGTCAGATGCTGTCTCCATGAGTTTTTACAGTTGGTGACATTGTTACACCACTCAATATACATTCCCTTTCTTCCTTAGTAACACAATCCTGCCTTTTATCTGGGCACTTTGCCCTTGGGACAAAGGTTGTATTTTCTAGTCTCCCTTGCATCTAGGAAAGGCCATGTGACTAAACTTTAGTCAATCAGATATAAACAGAAGTATTAGATGACACCCCCAAAAGGCAACCTGAATTAGCTGGTACAGCTGAAAACTATACCTCTTCTTTACCCTTTCATCTTTCCTCTTTCAGCCTGGAAAGCAGATGTGATGGCTGGAGCTTTAATAACTGTTTTTGATGGAAACTACATAATAGGATGATAGAGCATGAAATTTAAAAGACTCCTTTAACTAAGGGTGGATTTCCAGCTGTGGACTTCCTAACTTTGGACTTTTCTTAAGTGAGAGAGAAATAAACTTTTATTTTGTTTAAGTCTTTTTTTTTTTTTTTTTTTTTTTTTTTTTTTTTTTGATATGTGCAGCTGTTGCTATCCTAACTTTCTTCCTACATTCTCAGTCCAGTGGATCAGCCCCTTATCTACTCAGGCTTAAGCTGATCAGTGCAATGCATTCCCCTAGGCATAAGTATTAGTTTGGAGTGGGCACATAATCCATCAGGATGAATCCTGGACTTGGCCTTGGGAGGTTATGGGACTGGAGCTCTCAGCAGCTTTCTGGAGGGGACAGTTTTTCTAAGAATAGAGCCAACCCAGAAAAAGCATATCTGGGTGATAGACAAAGTCATGGTGATCTTATCTGAACCTTGGATCAAGCTTTGTCTAAGATGAAATTAACTTCTGGACTTGTCACATAAGTGGGCTCATATATTCCCTTTTTGCTTAAGCCAGTTTAGTTTAAGTTTTTGGTCACTTATAAACAAAAGAATCTGAACTTAAACAGATGATTAATTGGTCTCTCTGCTTCTACACTTGCCCTTGAATTGGTCTTGGTAACTCCAGATGCTTTAGCAAACAGATCCCAAAATGTATAATTTCTCAGAGTAGATGCTTGTCAGCTTTCCTCATGTGGTGACTCAGGGACCCAGGTTCTTTCTATCAGGTTTCTCCTCCATTCATTGACATAGGAAAAAGGGACAAAGGTAGAGGCACAGACATTAAAAGCCTCTGGCAGGATCACTGCTCTTCATTTTACATTGGCAAAAATGTTAAAAGACCACAGCTAACTTTCCAGGAACCTGCGAAGTGTAGTCTGTGCACCTAGGAGTAAGAGGAAAAGAAAGATGCTGGGGAAGTATTAACTGTCCCCCACCTTCTTCCAGTTTTTCATATTCCTTGCAGTCAGAGTGGTCCTCTTAACAGCAGCATTGGCTCCTGTCACTCCTGGCATCAGACTCTTCTCCTTGGTAACTCAGGTTCTATTTCATGACCTATGCGGCCCTGTGTGATCTAGCCCTTGTCATGTCTCTTGCCCCATCTCATCCCAGCCATGCCCTTGGTTCTTTAACACCAGTAGTATAGCCTTCTGACAGTTCTTGTCATTTGCAGGCCCTTTCCCTGCATCAAGACTTTCTACTGCTGTAACACACTTCTCCCAGTTCTTCACAAGGCTGGCCTCTTCTTATCCTCTGGACTTCTCCTGAACTTCACTGCCTCAGAGGAGCATTTCCTGACCATCCTATCTAAAGAAGGTTTTCTCCATTATTCTTTATCATAGGACTAAAGTGTTATTGTTGTTGTTATTATGTGCCATCAAATTGTCTCCAACTCATAGCGACCTTATATACAACAGAATGAAACACTACCCAGTCCTGTGCTAGCCTCACAATCTCTACTATACCTGAGCCCATTGCTACAGCCACCATGTCAGTCCATCTTGTTGAGGACCTTTCCCTTTTTTGTTGACCCTCCACTTTACCAAGCATGACATCCTTCTCCAGGGAATGATCCTTTCTGACAACATGATCAAAGTAGGTGAGGCAAAGTCTGGCCATGCTTCCAAGGAACATTCTGACTGCATTTCTTCCAGGAAAGATTTGTTAGTTCTTCTAGCAGTCCACAGTACTTCCAGCATTCTTTGCCAATACCATAACTCAAAAGCATAGACTCTTCTTCAGTCTTCCTTATTCATTGTCCAGCTCTCACATGCATATGAAGTGACTGAAAATAGCATGGCTTGGGTTAGGTGCATCTAAGTCTTCAAGAAAATATCTTTGCTCTTCAGCACTTGAAAGAGGTCTTTTGCAGCAGATTTGCCCAATGCAATATGTCTTCTGACGTCTTGACTTTTGCTTCCATTGGTATTGGCTGTAGAACCAAGTAATATGAAGTCTTTGACAACTTCAGTCTTTTCTCCATCTATCATGATCCTGCTAATTGGTCCAGTTGTGAGGATTTTTATTTTCTTTATATTGAGGTGTAATCCATACTGCAGACTGTAGTCTTTAACCTTCATCAGTAACTGTTCCATGTCATCCTCATTTTCATCAAGCAGTTTGTTGTGTGCGTATTTCAGGTTGTTAACGAGCCTTCCTTCAATCCTGATGCCATGTTCTTATTTACATAGTCCAGCTTTTCAGATTATTTGCTCAGCATACAGATGAATAAGTATGGTGAAAGGACACAATCCTGACACACTCCCTTCCTAATTGTAAACTATGCAGTATCCCCTTGTTCTGTTCAAATGACAGCCTCCTGATCTATGTACAGGTTCCTCATGAGTACAGTTAAGTGCTCTAGATTTACCATTTTTCTCAATGTCATCCACAATTTGTTATGATCTATACAATTGAATGCCTTTGCATAGTCAATAAAACACAAGTAAACATCTTTCTGGTATTCTTTGCTTTCAGCCAGAATCCATCTGACATCGACAATGATATCCCTCACTCCACATCCCCTTCTGAATCCAGCTTGCATTTCTGGAAGTTCTCTGTCAATATTCTGCTGCAACCGTTTTTGAATTATCTTCAGTAAAATTTTACTTGTGTGTGATATCAGTGATACTGTTTCATAGTTTTCACATTCTGTGGGATCACCTTTCTTTGGAATGGGTACAAATATGGATCTCTTCCAGTCAGTTGGCCAGGTAGCTGCCTTCTAAATCTTTTGGTATAGCCAACTGAGGGCCTCCAGCACAGCATCCGTTTGTTGAAGCATCTCATTGAGTATTCCATCAATTCCTGGAATCTTGTTCTTCGCCAATTCCTTCACTGCAGCTTTGACTTCTTCCTTCAGTACCATTGGTTCTTGATCATATGCCACCTCTTGAAATGGATGATCATCTACCAATTATTTTTGGTATAGTGATTCTGGGTATTTCATCTGTTCTGATTACCTAGTGCCACTCTGACAAGAATATACCATAAGTGGGATGGCCTTAACACACAGGAGTTTATTCTTAAAATTTGGAGGCTTTAAGTCCAAGTTCAAAGTGCCAGGCTCTAGGGGCTGGGTGAAAGCCCCTCAACCCTGGGGTCCAGCTCTGCCTCCTGCTCCTGGCTCACTGGAGCTAGAGGGTTTTCTTCACTCACACAGCTGCTAGCTGCTGAGGCTGAGAATCCCCAAGGTTGACAAGTAAAAAGGCACAGTCCCGATGTTACCAAACCACACAGCCGGCCATTAACTTAAGTCCATTATAAGTTCCAAGGTTGGCAGAGCATAGCAGGCTGCTGAACAATGACATAGCTACATAGAGGGTCCAAGTATGCCACAGGCTAGAGACCATTCCCAAGGCTTCTCCTTATATACAGGAAGCAGACCACATACCCATAGGCAGCTACTCAGCTGCTTGTGGTAGATCCCACCGTGGAGTTGATTGCCAGTCTCATCATGGGGAATAACTACCACAAGCTCCCAGCCACTCAACCAGGCCCAGCCAAGTTACACACAAACATAACTACCACACCATCCATCTTCTTTTGGTGTTTCCTGCATCATTCAACATACTGCCCATGGAATCTTTCAGTATTGCAACTTGAGGCTTAAATTTTTTCCTCAGTTCTTTCAGCTTGAGAAATGCCAAGTGTGTTCTTCCCTTTGGGCTTTCTAACTCCAGGTCTTTGCACATTTCACTATAATAATTGACTGTCTTCTCGAGCTGCTCTTTGAAATCTTCTCTTAGCTCTTTTATCCTGTTGATTCTTCCATCTGCTTTAGCTACTCTCCACCCAAGGACAAGTGTCAGAGTCTTCTGACATCCATTTTGGTCTTTTCTTCCTTTCCTGTCTTTTTAATGATCTTTTGCTTTCTTCTTGAATGATGTTCTTCATGTCATCACACAATTCTTCTGGTTTTTGGTCATTGGTGTTCAGTGCATCAAATCTGTTCTTTAGATGGTCTCTAAATTCAGGAGGGACATAATCAAGGTCATATTTTGGCTCTTGTGGACTTCTTTTAATTGTCTTGAGCTTCAACTTGATCTTGCATATGAGTGGTTGATGGTCTGTTCCACCATCAGCTCCTGGCCTTGTTTTGACTGAAGATATTGAGCATCTCCATTGCCTCTTGCTGCAGATGTAGTCCACCTGATTCCTGTGTAATGCATCTGGCAAAATCCATGTGTATATGTACTGTCTGTGTTGTTGAAAAAAGGTATTTGCAATGAATAAGTCATTGGTGTTGTAGAATTCTATGAAGTGATCTCCAGCATCATTTCTATCACCAAAGCCATGTTTTCCAACTGCCAGAGATTCTTCTTTGTTTCCAACTTTTGCATTTCAATCACCAGTGTTAATTAACCCATCTTGATTGCATGTTCAGTCAATTTCAGACTGCAAAAGTTGGTAAAAATCTTCAATTTCCTTGTCTTTGGCTTTGGTGGTTGGTGCATAAATTTGAATAATAGTAGTATTAACTAGTCTTCCTTGTAGGCATATGAATATTATGCTATCACTAACAGCATTGTACTTCAGGATAGATCTTGATATATTCTTTGTAATGATGAATGCCGTGCCATTCTTCTTCAATTTGTCATTCCTGGCATAGTAGATTGTATGATCATCTGATTCAAAATGGCCAAAACCAGTCCATTTCTCTCCATACTCCCTAGGATATTGATCTTTATGCGTTCCATTTCATTTTGACAACTTCCAATTTCCCTGCATTCATACTTTGTACATTCCATGTTCTGATTATTAATGGATGTTTGGAGCTGTTTCTTCTCATCTTGACGTATGCCACAACAGCTAATGGGGGTCCTGAAAGCTTTACTGTCCCTACATCATTAAGGTCAGCTCTACTCTGAGGAGGCAGCTCTTCTCTAGTCATATTTTGAGTGCCTTCCCACCTGAGGGACTCATGTTCCAGCACTATATCACACATTTTTTTCATGGCTATTTATAAAGTTTTCCAGTAATATATCAGACAGTGTTTCATTGCTATTCATAAGGTTTTAACTGGCTAATTCTTTGAGAAGTGGACAGTTTCTTCCTTCTTCCAAGTCTGTCTTAGTTTGGAGGCTTCGCTGAAACCCATCCACCATGGGCAACCCTACTGACATTTGATACACCAGTGATATAGCCTCCAGCCTCACACTAACATTCAAGGCACCACAGTAGGACAAACTGACAGACAAGTTTATCTCCCCCAGCTGTTCTAAAATGTTCTGCTCATTTCCTGGTCTCCCCCACTCTGCTCACTTACCTGACTTGCCCCTGGGGTAAACACCCACCTGCCACTGGTCCCGGGACTGGCTTACTGGGGCCTGCACCCGGGGTGGCTCCATGCACACAAACACCCCAGGGCTAAAACAGGTACCTATTTTATGTATTTGATTTCTATTTTTTGTCTGTTTCCCTCTCTAGAATGTAAGCTTTAGGAGAGAGAGTCTATTTGTCTTCTCTTTCACTCATCTCCAGCACCTAATATAGTTTGGCATATAGCATGTGCTCAAAGAACTTTATGGAATGAGTAAGTGAATGAATGAATGGAATGTCTTTCATGCCAGGTTGCAGACACTGGAAAGTTAAAATGTACTTTCTATTTTTGACGCTGCATATATAACAGTAAAGAGGATTGTCAGGGCCTGCTGTAAAAAGATGGCAATGCTGAACTTTACTCCAGCCCTGTGATCCTGGGAAACAATAGTGGTTAAGAAATGACCCCATTCTTTGTGTTCCAGAAGCCAGATTACTGAATAGAACCACTCTTCTTCATATGAATTCTATAAGACTTGTGGATGCCCCCTAGTTTACCTGTGACACAGCTGGGCACAGACTCTTCAAATTCCCATTCCTACCTTATAAATGATTAACTGAAGTGCTTGTCCCCAGTGATCAGTTAGAACAAAATGGCTGGCATCTAAACTTTGATTAATCTTTTCTCCCTGAATACAGCCCACTTTCAGTCTGAGCCAGTGATATACAACTTCATCCTAAAGGATCCCTCCCAGAGGATAGGCTGGTCTCAGCGTAAAACATTGTCTGATCTACTGTCTGGTTTCACCATCATTTTATCCCACTTCCCTACACCTGCTTCTTTCTACCTTTGTCTACTCCTTTGTCTCTATAAAAGAAAACCTGTTTTGCCTAACTCTTGAGACATTTGCTGATCTTATCAACAAATCATTTTTTCTCTCTTACAGTAGTCCCCCTGCTTTTATTACAATAATCTCTTTTCCTCCCTTGTAATAACCCTTTTGAATGAAGTCTCTCCTTACTAAGACTGCATTAGTTTTTTATTTGAAAGTGTCTTCCTGAGGGAAGAGGGAGAGGTGGATTAGAAGCCATTCAGATTCCCCATGAGTCTCTGAACTTAATGCACATTAGAGAAGGGTTTTGTTTTTGCTCCATTTCTTGTGCGCTCTACCAGCCAGCCTAATGAGGCACGGGGTACCCAGCAGCTGGAGCAAGCACATGCTACATAAGGCACTGCATCAAACCAGGATGCCCAAACTGCCTCCTCATTTCCCCCAGCCATCCCTACTGGAAGTAGGAACAGCTTTCTTGCTTGTGTTTGTCCCAAGGAGCTTAGATCTCAAGGGAACTTGTCTCCAGTTGTGATCTTTCCCCTGTGAGATGTTATAAAGAGATTACATATGTGATAATGCTGGAGACCACCGACTTCCTGGTCACCAGACCTTAAGACCCTAGGAAGGGGTACATTCTGCCTTTGAAACAGGCTTTCGTATTTTCATTTTTCCCTGAAAAGTGTAGTGTAACAATGACATTGATCTTCTGGAGCACTCCATGGCTGACAGCTCTCTCACAGGTATGGAGGTACTCACATAGCAGCCTAGTGACAGAGGGGAAGGTGATAGCAATAACAGGACAGGCAAATGCTTTGCCTAAGGCGACTTAACAAGTCAGATCCAGAGCTTCCATTAAGAAAGCAGGTATTAATATTGAATTGGCAAATGTTGTGTTATATATATTTTGTGTTACTGTTGTGTGCTGTTGAGTTGATTCTGACTCACAGCAACCCTATATGACTGAGTAGAACTGCCCTAAAGGTATTAATTGTTGTTGTTGTTATGTGCCGTCGAGTCGGCCCCAACTCATAGTGACCCCTCCTTGGGCTTCTGAGGCAGTATCACTATGGAAGTAGATTGCCCAACCTTCCTTTCGAGGAGTGGCTGGTGAGTTTGAACCGCCATCCTTCTGGTTAGCAGTCAAGTGCCTTAGGCACTATGCTACCAGAGCTCCTAAAGGTATTAATAGGCTATAATATTTACCAGAGAAGCCTTGATGGCACAGTGATTAGGCACTTGGCTGCCAACTAAAAGGCCAGCACTTCAAACCACCTGCCATTCTGTGGGACAAAGATGTGGTGGTCTGCTTCCATAAAGATTTACAGCACTGAAAACCCCATGGGGCAGTTTGTTCTGTCCTAAAGGGCTACTGTGACTCAAAATCTACTCGACATCAGTTGTTTTTTGGTTGGAATATTTATGGGAGCACATCACCAGGTCTTTTCTCCCATCAAGCCACTGGTGGGTTCGACCTTTTGGTTTGCAACTGAGCACTTAAACATTGCACCACCAGGGCTCTTTGTGTATGTATGTGTGTGTTTACAACAATTAAAAAAAGAAAACAGATGTTGAGCCTTCAAACTGCCACCCCTCTCCCTCTTTATTTATAAAGCAGAGAAGGAAGCTCCTAAGAGAAGATTCATCCTCTTAAAGTTACTGTATCCCCCTCACACACAGGGCCATTAACGCATGTGAGAGCCCTAAACATTTATAATCTGTGGTGCCCCCTCCTCTGTTTACTCATATATTCAAATGGGGTACGTGAGTTATATATACACATGCATATATATATATATATATATATATGAGTGTGTGTATGTCTTTACTATTCATAATATAAGTTATTTTAAAATGCTACTATTATATTAGCTGGGGGAATCTGCTGCAAAAGGTATCTTGAAAGTTTTAAAAGTGAAGATGTCACTTTGAGGAGTAAGGTGTTCTTGACCCAAGCCATGATATTTTCCATCAGTTTCTATGGATGTGAAAGCTGGACAATGAATAAGGAAGACTGAAGAAGAATTGATGTCTTTGAATTATGGTGTTGGTGAAGAATTTTGAATATACCATAGACTGACAGAAAAACAAACAAATCTGTCTTGAAAGAAGGCCAGCCAGCATACTCCTTAGAAGTGAGAATGGTAAGACTTTGTCTCATGTACTTTGGTCATATTGTCAGGAGAGACCAGTCCCTGGAGAAGGATATCATGCTTGGTCAGCTAAAAAGAGGAAGATGGATTGACAGTGTTTGCTACAATGGGCTCAAACATAGCAGCGATGTGAGAATAGCACAGGACTGGGCAGTGTTTCCTTCTGTTGTACATAGATCACTTTGTGCAACTGACTTGATGACACTTCACAATAACAACAACAACAATATTAGCAATTGAATGCAAAAGTGACATATGCCATTTTAGTGGAATGAGATGAACTGGATTACAAAAATGTCAGTGGATGCAGGGTACTAAGATTTTTACAATATACCACATTTTGTACAAAAAGAATATCCCACATATTCTACAACAAATAAAATGAGTCAGTGAACTTAGTTATCAATGTAAAATTCTGTTTATTTCCCACAATAAAAAATTGACTTTCACCAATTTTGCTTTAAATGGCTAATACTTCAGTTTTGATGTCTGTTTCATAATAAATGCCATAATTGTAAATGAACAAATATTGTAAAATTTAATGATCAGAAAGCAAAAATTACAAAAAATTGCTATATTTTATTTTTTGGTGGATCTAATATGTTATAATTTAAAACATTTATTTCTCTTTGCTCTTACAAATTCTTCAATTGTTTCATCATAATTAATCTGACAAACAATATCTATTTTGGTACATAATAAGGGCAATGAATTGAATCTTTCTTGAATCATGGTTGTATGCTGCGGCTTTTTGGATTTCTTTAGGGATAAAAATGAGTGTTCTGCCATGCAGTTTATAATAATTAAAATTAGAAATATTCATAAAACAATTTCCATATTGAAAAATATGCATTGTATTTTATCTTCTATTATAGAATCATACATGCCTACATGAGTAAAATTGGTCTTTCCTGAATATGTAAACTGTTTCCATGTAAAAATGAAATTGTCATACTTCTCTGTTAAGGTTTGTATTTAAGTCACTGGTATAAGCCTGCACAAATATCTTGGATGCTTTCATGCATTCTTCATCAGGTATACCCACATAGTTTAAGAAGGTAAATCTATTTGAAAGAACTTCATACACTTTTCCCCTTCTTACCATTAAAGAGTCAAGTATGTCAATGATGGTGTAATATGTGGTTAGGTGAAATGGATCTCTGGCTCAGTAATTCTGGAGCACTTCCATCATTTACTTCTTTCCAGTACTTCTGTGATGGTGAACTTCTTGATAATCAATATTTGGCAGTATTTATTTGTTGTGTTTTCAAACTTTTCTTTCAGATTATGTAAATACTATGCTAATGACTAGTAGAGATCTGTGTATGTCTTTAAATTTACTTCTGAATCTCAGAGAGCTTGACTCATCCAATGAAAATACTACACTATGTATTATTCCACATAACAAACATAAATGCATACTCTAGTGTTTGCATTTTATTGGCAATGTTTTCAGCTTCTCTTTTGGTAGTTTCTTTTTGTGTCTGATCTTCAGCAATATTTTCTAAGGCATCTAGAATCTGAGTGTACAAATCTAGGATTGCAGTCATTGCTGCAGCATGCACTTCCCAACATGTATTAGAAACACATTTTAAATACTCAATCATTGCCTAATGTGTTTTAAGAACTGCCCATCAGTGAGTAGAGGTAGGAAAAAAATGTATAGAGTACCTGAATAGTAGAAAAAACCCCAGCTGCCTCCAGAAAACAATCTATTTTATATATCCTACAAGATGAAATGAATGTGCAGCACATGGCATGAAAATGACATGGTAATTACATTCTAACATTTTCTGTTGCATGCTTTTATAATGCCCTGACACTGGCCTCTGCACTTAGAAATATCAATTTTTCAAACTACAAATAAATAGTGAAGTACTTGCAATTTCTCCAGCAGGATGACTTTTTAAGCTAGTAAATGTGATAAATTCCTCAGTGGGTTTTCCATCTGATGGAGATGCATATCTTAAAACAACACTTAGCTAATCTGTATGAAAAAGATTAGGAGTGGAATCTATAGACAAAGTGAAATAAAACTAATATCACTGAAAATAGTTGAACTTTTGCACTTTTTTTTTTTTTTTTATTAGGATTTGGGTGAAGATTTACAGAGTAAATTCACTTTTCATACAGCAGTTCACATATACTTTGTCTCATGTCA
>NW_006921628.1:963323-968894 GCF_000298275.1 Orycteropus afer afer
ATTGGTTTCCCTTTTCTTTGTTGAAGAGGGTCTGTGCAATCCTTCTGCCTAGTCCGCCATCTTCCCAGTTCCACTTTTGCACTTTTTAAGTTTAATTCTTCACATATTGTTTTAAGCATATATGATGGGTTGCCCTTTGCTGTGTTAACCATATTTTGAGATGTGACCAGCTGAAAATAGATGAAACTAAGCAACAAGTTCAAATAAACCTAAAAAAACTTCCATTTTGTGGGGACCCAACACCTTATTTCTTCCTTGAAAAGATAATTCACATTCAGTGATTGTTATGACAGCAGTAATGTGTTGCAAAATGGTTTTCCAGTACTGACATTCTTCATTAATTTTTGCTTCCAGTTTATGAGTTAAGCCAAAAGCATGTCTTTGTTTTAAATATGACAACATACAATTATTTGTGAATTGAACTGTTTTCATGTTTATGGATCATATTTGAGTCATGCTAGTCATTAAATCCATTTGAAACAAATTGAGAATTAAATGATTTAGGACCAAATAGCTTGGAAGCATAACAATATAGAGAACTTATGGATAGAGAATACAATAGCCTGTCCCTCTTATAATTTGCACATTTGCTTTGTACCCTAGAAGTATATTCTGGCTATGGAACCTTGTATACTTACAATCCAGAAATTTTCAACATGAATTTTCAAATGGTCCATTGTGATATTGACAATCACTTTGCCCTCTTTTGATCCAGTACTTTCCATCATTGGAAGAAAATTATTCCACAAACCAAGATTTGTATTTCTGTTATTTATGGGGTCTGTAGACATGACAATTTCAGATTTTAAAATAGTTTCACTTTCTACACCATTCATTTTTTACTATAGCAAGGAATGGAACAAATTTTGCTATATTCGTATTGTTGTTGTTTGCCGTTGAGTCGGCCCCGACTCATAGTGACCCCTCCTTGGGTTTCCAAGGCAGTATCACTACATAAGTAGGATTGCCCAACCTTCCTTCCGAGGAGTGGCTGGTGGGTTTGAACCGCCAGCCTTCTGGTGAGCAGTCAAGTGCCTTAGACACTATGCTACCAGAGCTCCCATATTCGTATTACACCACTTGAAAATATTTAGGCTGTCCATGCCATCAGGATAGCTGACAGTCCGCAGCTCTGCTTGTCTCCTTACTTACTGTTTTCATTCAGGTTCTTTTACTAGTTGGTGTTTAATCCACTTCTGTGTCCTTCCTTTCAAAGTTCAGGGTTCCAGGATTATTTTCTGTATCTGTGTGAAATGGTTTTCTTTTCTTTGTTGAAACTGGTCTTTTTAGCTTGTCTGCCTATTCTGCCATTTACTGGAAATCCCCCTAGTGCTGAAATTATTAATAGCAATACGAATATTAATATTAATTAAGCTAAAAATCATCCCTGTTCATCCAGGGCTACATGGATGATTGCACATCCCTGAGGAAGAAGCAGCATCGGAACTCACTGATAAGGAATTCAAAAGAATTATATTTAAGTACTTTCAACAGACTGAGAGACAGATCAAGGAAAACACTGACAAAATTGAGGAAAACACAGAGAAAACCCTAGAACAATTTTTGAAGACAATACAAGAACAAGATGACAAAATAAATGAAAAATTAGAAGTGATATATAATCCACAGGTAGAAATCCAGAAGATTAATACTAAATTCTCAGAAATAGATAACACATTGAACATGCAAAGGAGTAGAATTGAATCAAGGGAAGATAGAATTAGTGAATGTGGAAGTTAAGTTTGTATGTCAACTTGGCTGGGCTTGGTTGAGTGGCTGGGCAGCTAGATGTAGTTATTCCCCATGGTGAGATTGGTAATTAACTCCATGGTGGAATCTGTTGGAGCAGCTGAGTAGCTGCTTTATGTGATCTGCTTCCAGTATTTAAGAAGCAATTTTGAGGAAGGTCTCCCGCTGATGGCATGCTTGAACTCTGCATGTAGCTGAGTTGTTTGCTGTTCAGCAGCCTGCCAGGCTCTGCTGATCTTGGGACTTTCAATGGACTTGAATCAGCAGCCTGCCATGTGGTTTGGTAATATCAGGACTGTGCCTTTTTACTTGTCAACCTTGAGTTTGCCAGCCTCAGCAGCCAGCAGCTGCCTGAGTGAAGAGATGTCTCTAGCTTCAGTGGGCTGGGAGCAAGAGGCAGAGCTGAAGCCCAAGGTCAAGAGGCTTTTACCCAGCCCATAGAGCCTGGCACTTTGAACTTGGACTTAAAGCCTCCAATCTGTATGAGTAAACTCCTGTTTCTTTGAGAAATTCCCATTTGTGCTATTTTCTGTTAGAGCAGCACAGAGGTAACCAAAATAGTGAGATTGAAGGCAAATACCTCACTATTTCTTTGGAAAGGGATCAATCAGAAAAAGGTCAAAACAAAATGAAGAGAGTATAATGGATAAGTCACTTGACTGCTAACTGGAAGGTCAGCGGTTCAAACCCATCACCTGCTCCATGAACGGAAGACAGGGTGATCTAATGCCATAAAGATTTACAGCCTTGGAAACACAATGAGGGTCACTATGAGTTGGAAATGACTCAATGGCAATGAGATTTCCTTTTTTTCCCAAGGTTCATGTGGGATACCATCAAAAGGAATAACCTACATGTAATCAGAATTCTAGAACAGGAAGAGACAAATAAAGCCACAGAGAAAATTGTCAAAGATTTGTTGGAAGAGAATTTCCCTGACATGATGAAAGATGAGACTATATCCATTCAAGAAGTCCAGTGAACCCAAACAGGATCGACCCCAAAAGAAAATCACCAAGACATATCATCATGAAACTCACCAAAACCATAGACAAACAAAGAATCCTGAAAGCAGCATGGGAAAAATGAAAAGTTACCTACAAAGGGCAACCAATAAGACTAAACTCTGATTTTTGGCAGAAACCATGCACATGAGAAGACAATGGGATGGTATATATAAAACCCTGAAAGAAAAAAATTTCCAACCAAGAATTATATACCTAGCAAAATTGTCCCTCAAATATGATGGTGAAATTAGGACATTTCCAGATAAGTAGAAATTAAAGGAATTTGTTAAAATCAGACCAGCCTTACAAGAGATGCTAAAGGGAGTCCTTTGGACAGAGAACCAACAACAGCAAGCCACAACCAACCATTAACACACATGATGACAAAACCCAGAAACCAACCCAGTTATGGAAGTATCCGAAGTAAATAAGCCTACAATATTGTAAACAGGGAACAAGAGACATCAATTAACAAATGAGGATAGCTACAAACCAAAAAGAAGGAAAACATTGTGTAGTTATAGAACTTCTAAATGTGAGGAAGTCAAGAATATTGCAAGATAGAAAGAACTTTTCTAAACTTTGGAAGAAAATTATAAATCACAGGGTGACCTCAAAGAAAAATGATACACCTTCACATCAAAATAAAAGAGGACCAGCACAAATATTTAGCAAGTACTATATCCTGGAACATGGTCCAGGATAGACCGTGTGTTAAGTGCCAGAGCAAGCCTTAATAAATTTAAAAACATTTTAATACTGCAAAACATCTTCTCAGATCATAATGCTATAAACTTAGAAAGCAATACTAGGAAGATCCGTGGAACAAGAGCAAACACATGGAAACTGAATAACATCCTCCTTGAAAATGACTGGGAGTTATGGTGGCTTTTGTGCCTAAGACATTGGACTGTTAACCACCCACTCCTTGGAAAGAAGACTGGGCAATCTACTTCCGTAGAAATACTGCCTCAGAAACCCAAGGAGTGGTCGCTATGAGTCAGGACCAACTCAATGGCAGTGAGTTTGATTTTTGGCTTTGAAAATTACTGGATAATAGAAGAAATAAAAAGTGAAATTAAAAAATTCCTTGAGTCAAAAGAGAATGAAAAGACAACATACCATAATTTTTGAAAACAGCAAAAACAGTGATCAGAAGCCAATTTATAGCAATAAATGCAAACATCAAAAAAGAAGAAAGAGCCAAAATCAACACATTAACCCAACATCTCCAAAAGTTAGAAAAAGAGCAGCAAAAAAAGCCTCAGTCACAAGAAGAAAAGAAATAACAAAGATTCAAGCAGAAATAAATGAAACATAAAATAGACAATAGGAAAAATCAACAAGGTTAGAAGTTGGTTCTTTGAAAAGATTAATAAAATTGACAAACCACTGGCAAATTTAATGAATAGAGGGAGAGAATACAAATAACATGGATAGGAAATGAATTGGGTGACATCCCAACAGAACCAACCGAAATTAAAAGGATAATATCAGGATATTATAAATAACTATAGGAGCTCTGGTGGAGTAGTGCCAAAGGCATTTGACTGCTAACCGGAAGGCTCGTGGTTCAAACTCACTAGCCACTCCTCAGAAGGGAGGTTGGGCAATCTACTTCTGTAGTGATACTGCCTCGGAAACCCAAGGAGGGGTCACTATGAGTTGGATCCAACTGAATGGCAGATAAAAAACTATGCTCCAACAAATTTGAAAATCTAGAAGAAATGGACAGATTTCTAGAAACATACTACTTGCCTAAACTAACACAGACTGAGGTGGAAAATTTGAGTAGACCCATAACAAAAGAAGAAATTAAACAGGACATAAAACAATTGTCAACAAAAAAAAAAAAGCCCTCGCCCAGACAGTTTCACTGGAGAATTCTACATAATGTTCAGAAAAGAACTGACACCAATCCTACTCAAACTATTCCGAAACATAGAAAAGGATGGAATCCTCCCAAATTCATTTTATGAAGCAAGCATTACCTTGATACCAAAACCAGGCAAAGACGTCACTCAAAAGGAAAACTACAGACCAATATCCCTCATGAATAAAGATGCAAAAATCTTAAACAAAATCCTAGCCAATAGACTCCAACAACAAATCCAAAAACGAATACATTATGACCAAGTTGGGTTCATACCAGGTATGCAAGGATGGGTCAACATTAGGAAAAAAATTGTCATCCATCACATAAATAAAACAAAAGAAAAGAATCACATGATCATATTAATTGGTGCAGAAAAGGCATTTGATAAACCCCAACACCATTTCCTGATAAAAACTCTCAGCAAAATCATAATAGAAGGGACATTCCTCAGCATAATAAAGGGAATATATGCAAAAGCCACAGCCAACATTATTCTGAATGGAGAGAGACTGACACTATTTCCCTTGTGAACAGGAACCAGCCAAGGATGCTGTCTATTGCCACTTATATTCAACATTGTATTGGAAGTCCTAGCCAGGGCAAAAAGGCAAGGAATCCAAATTGGTAAGGAAGAAGTAAAATGATATTTATTTGCTAATGATATGATTCTATACCTAGAAAACCCAAGAGACTCAGCAAAGAAAACTACTGGAACTAATTGAGAAATTTAGCATAGTGGGGGGATACAAGATCAACATACAAAAACCAGTTGAATTCCTCTACACCAGCAAAGAGATTGCTGAAAAGGAAATAAGGAAATCAACACCATTTACAATAGCTACTCCAAAAAATAAAATATTTGGGAATAAATCTTCTCAGGGACACAAAAGACCTGTATAAAGAAAACTACAAATCACTACTCCAAGAAACTATAAGAGA
>NW_006921628.1:981270-986770 GCF_000298275.1 Orycteropus afer afer
CGTAGGTCTCCTTTTTTTTGGTATTTTCACGCAAATTCTTCTGCTAGTTGGGGTTTAGTCCAAATCTGCATCCTTTCCTTCAAGGCTCAGGGGTCCAGGATTATCTTCTGTGTCTGTATTAATTGGTTTCCCTTTTCTTTGTTGAAGAGGGTCTGTGCAATCCTTCTGCCTAGTCTGCCATCTTGCCCCTGGATAGGAAGATTGAACATTGTGAAAATGTCAGTACTTCCCAAAGCAATCTATACGTTCAATGCCATCCCAATCCAGATGTCATCATCATTCTTTAAGGATGTGGAAAAACCAATCGCTAACTTTATATGGAAGGGAAAGAGACCTCAGATAAGCAAAGCGCTACTGGAGAAGAAGAGCTAAGTAGGAGGTCTCACACTCTTGATCTCAAAACCTACTATACAGCCACAGTAGTCAAAACAGCCTGGTTTTGAACAATGACAGATACAGAGCCCAGTGGAACAGAATTGAGAACCCAGAAATAGATCCATCCTCCTATGGTCAGCTGATTTTTGACAAAGGGCTGAAATCCATTAAATGAGGAAGATATTGTCTGTTTAGCAAATGGTGCTGGCAAAACTGGATATCCATTTGCAGAAAAATGAAACAAGATCAGTACCTCACAAAATACACAAAAACTAACTCCAGATGGATCAAAGACTTAAATGTGAAGCCTAAAACTATAGAATTCCTCAAGGAAAAAACCGGGGCAAGTTTATGGGCCCTAATATATGGCATAAATAGACTATTAAGCATAACCCAAAATGCACAAATGGCAGAAGAGAAGCTAGATGAATAGGACCTTTTAAAAATTAAATTTTTATGTGCTTCCAAAGACTTCTCCTGAAGTGTAAAAAGAGAAACTACAGATTGGGAAAAAAATATTTGGCAATGACATATCTGACAAGGGACTTATGTGTGAAATTTATAGAAAACTCCAATACCTCAACAACAAAAAGACAAATAATCCAATTAGAAAATGGGCAGAAGACATGAACAGACCAAATATGCATCAAAGAGGATATTCAGGTGGCCAGCAAACACATGAAGAAATGCTCATGATCGTTAGCCATTAGAAAGATGCAAATCAAAACAACAATGAGATATCATCTTGCTCCAGTACTAGTAGCAAAGTTCAACAAGAGAGAAAATAACAAATTCTAGCAAGCATGTGGAGAGATTTTGACTCTCATACACTGCTGGTGGGACTGTCAAATGATACAAAAACTGTGGAAAACAGTATGGCGATTTGTTGAAAAGTTGGAAATACCATTTGACCCATCAATCCCATTACTAGGTATATATCCTAAAGAAGTGAGAGCCAAGATAAGAACAGATATATGCACACCCATGTTCATAGCAGCACTATCACAATAACAAAAAGATGGAAACAACTTGAGTGCCCATCAACAGAAGAATGGATAACCAAACTGTGGTACATACACACAACGGAATACTATGCAACCCTAAAGAATAACAGAGAATCTGCAAAACATTGCATAATCTGGATGAACTTGGAGGACATTATACTGAATGAAATAAGTCAATTATAGAAGGACAAATATTATATTCATTATTGTAAAAAATGAAGGAAAAGCTTATATATGGAAGGAAACTTTCTTTGTTGGTTACCAGGGTTGAGAGGAGAGGGGAGGAAACGGTGCAAAAATAAAAATAAATAAAAATAAAATAATTTAAATACTAGCAGTACTACTACAATGAATTGCAGCAATTAAATTCAAGTGTTCAATGGAAAAAAATCTATTCTGGTTCATTACATTTTAAAAAGGAAGTTAATTTTGGAATTGTCTTTAGAGACTCACAAATTCTTTTATCTATCACAAGCTTTCGTTTTTGCACTCCATATAGTTGTTGCCATTTCCTGGATATAAAATTTTGTCCCTTTTTAAGTGTAGTTCTGCTATAGTAAATAAATTTTAATAATTAAAAATAAATAAAATTTATAAAATAAAATTTAAATTTAAATTTGGACATTATTAACACAAACATTTGTATTTGAAAATTAGTAAGTAAAAAATTTATTTGAAACATGTAATTTTGTTCTTCCGGTCTGAGATAGTCAAAAGAAAAAGTATTTACAAGGCAATCAGATATTTCATTCATTTGCCATATGGTGTTTGTTGGTGGGCCCGTCACAGATCTCTATGAGTGGTTTTCATATTGAAATAATACTTAAAACCTTTTGCATTCACTTTCTGTCCTTTAATGGTGCATCGTCACAGTTCACTGGACTGTTGCTGATATCCAACAAAGGTGAGAGTGATCATAAAGAGTATGATACAAATACAAGGGTAAGCTCAACCTGAAGACATGTTTTGGTTTGCCTTGCATAAGACAGCACCACATATGTCACAATTCATGTGATTACAGTGCCACTGATTTGGTCAACAAGACTGAATGTGAGGGTATACCTAATCAGTCTGAAATGAAAAGGCAAATATAATTGTTATGGTATATACAAAATTTATAAAATGTACATTTTATTTCTTTGTGGAATTGTTCAATAGCAATATTCAGAGATACATAATTGAGATGATATAGCATCACTTCTTGATAAGCATGTTTGTCTTATGAGTCATAACAATATCAATCAATTTCTTAAAAGAAAGTCAGTCTGAAGTGAAATGGAAAATAAAATACATTTATTTAATTTTTATTATGTAAGTATTCATTTATTTCCCTGAGGAAGTGTTCAATTTTCTTAGAGATACATAAATACTCTGATAAATATAAATGAAATGTTCTGATAAACACCTTTGTTGCTTTATTGGAAGACGAATTTAGAAACACACTCATTGCAAAACAGAAACATATTTTGCACAAAAATAAATACTGAATTTTGCAACCTCTTAATATGCCTAATACCTTGTTTATTAGCATATGCAGACTAATATCAAGCACTGTTTCCTGCATAATAAAAAATGAAACTCACTTGATACAGAAATTAATATTTTCATGTTAGATCATTATTAATATTGCCAGTATTTTTTTGGCATTTGCTGTGTTAATATTCTATTAGGTTATTACCCATGTTAGTATTATATTGTTCACAAAACATAACTCTGTAAGTAAATGCTATACAGTTAAAAAGTAACTTGATTTCATTGAAATAGTTGACTTACTCAAGTTCTCACTCAAGTTCTCTCACTTTTGTGTTATCTGAGATTTGAGTTGGTTGTTTACCAGGACATGTACAAGAGCATGCCCTTGTGTTTGTATCATGGCAAAGAGCACTGTGGCCCTTCTGGCTGGAATTGCTGAAGCAGCATATGTTGATGTACAAGATGATTCTCTCAAAATGTGTCAGAAACCTGTTGATATAATGTATTAATATAGTCTATCCTTATCCAGTTGGATCCAGTTGCATATTGGGTGAATGTAGCAACAGTTAGACTCAACAGCCCACCCTCACCACTTATTTATTAAAAAGAAATAGTATATTTCCAAGAGACTTGCACAGATAAAGATTTTCATTACACAGGAGGGTACTGTAGCAGAGTCAATGAAGATGTTGAAATGGTAGGAGCCGCATAGCTTAAACAATTTTGCTTGAGTGCTCTCATGACCCAGTTTGAAGTATATTTCTGGCCAACACCTTCTCACTCACTGGACCAAAAAAAACCAAACTTACTACTGTTGAGTCGGACCCAACTAATAGTGACCCCTCCTTGGGTTTCCAAGGCAGTATCACTACAGAAGTAGATTGCCCAACCTTCCTTCCAAGGAGTGGCTGGTGGGTATCAATTTCATTTAGTGCCCTCCTTGCTCCTTTCCACTGCTTTGCTCACTTTTCCTTGTGTCCTGTCTACTTGGCATCTCTGGCTCTTTGCTTTGGATAACTGGTGCCCCTGTTTTGTTGATGCCCTAAGTATTGGTAATCTTCCCCTGCTCACACATGGTCATTTTGGTTTCTTAGAATATAATAAATTGTGATCTGCTTTTCAAAAAAATATTCAATTTAAGCATCAATTTTGCTAAATAATTAAATTAGGAATCAATTTAAAAAGAGTCACTACAAGGAGGCATTTCCAATGATTGGATTTACAAATACTTAATTTGCACACAATGTGTCAGGAAAGTATAACGTATAGAGGAAGGTAGCCAGGTGTGATTCGTGTGTGCATAATGTGTGGAGTGCTTCAAAACCTTGTATATATTTCTGTTATGAAGTTTACCGTACTCTATATGTTGTAAAGATACCCTAGTGGCACAATGGTCAAGTGCTCACATGCTAACTAGGAGGTCAGCAGTTCAACCCACCATGAGAGAAAGATGTGACACTCTGCTTCCATAAAGATTTACCAAAACAAAACCAAACCCAGTGCTATGAGTTTATTCCAACTCGTTGTTGTTGTTGTTGTTATGTGCCGTCGAGTCGGTCCCGACTCATAGCCACCCCTCCTTGGGTTTCCGAGGCAGTATCACTACGGAAGTAGGATTGCCCAACCTTCCTTCCGAGCCTGATATGGGTAAAGGGATTTAAAAAAGGAAGACAAGTACCCATTAGTTGATAGTTTTTAAGCTAGGTTGTAGGCACATGGGGGTTCATTGTACTAGTCTTCATTTCTGTTTGACATATTTTATAATAAATAATAGTAATAATAAACCATTTCATTTGTGTAGCCCTGTTAATGTTCCAGACCATATGCCATTTGAGAAACTCTGGCTTTCCTGTGATGGGTTCATGCATTGAATGCCTGTTGGGAGCCAGGCACTGAGCTACTAGTAGGGACCACAGCTGTGACCAAGGCAGATAGGGTTTCTGCCCCCATGGAACTTATAGTCAAGGGAGTGAGATGGAGAAATGAGAAACAACAATAGAGTGATAATTACCACCAACAGGGAGGGCACAGTGGGAACAACTACCCTACTCTGGGCTTTTGAGAAGGCTTCTCTGAGGAAGTGAAGTTTAAACTAAGACCTGCAAGATTAGGAGTTAGCCAGGCAGTGGGGATATGAAGGGGATTCTATGTGCGAAAAATGGAAAAACGTTTGGTGTACAAAGAGCAGAGAGAGAGGGCCAGAGAAGGAAGAGAGAGACACCCAGCAGAGGTTGGCCAGGACAGTTTGGGAGAGGTCACGTTATCTTCATGGAAGAGTTTGGAGTGGATCCCTAGGGTGAAGGGAAAGCATGAAAGGTTTCCTTGAGAGGCCAACACTTGGGTCAGTTTAGATTTTTAATGTCCATGGGAGCTGTTTATCATCAGGAAAAATATTTACAGTTGCAGGTGTTTAATTAGAGTTGCAAATAAGAGCAATCACTTTCATTAATGTGTATTAAATTCCTCTAAACAATTATCCCTAATTATACAATTAGCCAGTTGAATTACCTTAAGCATATTATGCTGTGTTTATGGATTTATTTAATCTGGGGTATCTGACTTTTTTCAAACACTCCAGATGCCTGATTGGGAATACTTAGGCCCTAACAGCCTTATAGCTTTGAAGCATTTCTTGTAAATGTAATAAA
>NW_006921628.1:987460-988874 GCF_000298275.1 Orycteropus afer afer
CTACTTCTCAAAGAATTGGCCAGTGAAAACCATATGAATAGCAGTGAAACACTGCCTGATATGTTACTGGAAAACTTTATGAACAGCCCTGAAACATTGTCTGACACAGTGCCGGAAGATGAGCCCATCAAATTGAAAGGCACTCAAAATTTGACTGGGGAAGAGCTGACTCCTCAGAGTAGAGATGACCTTAATAATGATACGCATAGAGTAAAGCTTTCAAGACCTCCATTGGCTGATGTGGCATGACTCAAAACTAGCAGAAACTGATGTTTCCATTAATAATTGGATCATGGAATGTATGAAGTATGAATCTAGGGAAATTGGAAGTTGTCAAAAATGAAATAGAATGCATAAAGATTGATATCCTAGGCATTAGTGAGCTGAAATCGACTGGTTTTGATCATTTTGAGTCAGACAACGATATGATCTACTATGGCAGGAATGACAAATTAAAGAGGAATGCTGTGGCATTCATTGTCACAAGGACTGTTTCAAGATCTGGCCTGAAATACAACATCATCAATGATAGGATAATATCCATATGCCTACAAGGAAGACCAGTTAATACTACTCTTATTCAAATTTATGCACCAACCACCATAGCCAAAGATGAAGATATTGAAGATTTCTATCAACTTCCATAGTCTGAAATTGACTGAACATGCAATCAAGATGTATTGATTATCACATTGACTGGAATGCAAAAGTTGGAAACAAAAAAGTGTTACTAGTAGTTAGAAAATACGGCCTTGATGATAGAAATTATGCTGAAGATTGCATGATAGAATTTTGCAAGACTAACTTTTTCATCGTGAATATTGTTTTTCAACAACATAAGCAGTGACTATATATGTGGACTTCACCAGATGGAATACACAGGAATCAGATTGACTACATCTGTGGCAAAAGGTGATGGAGAAATTCAGTATCTTTGGCCAAAACAAGGCCAGGAGCTGATTATGGAACAGACCATCAACTGCTCATATGCATATTCAAGTTGGAATTGAAGACAATTAAAACAAGTCCATGAAAGCCAAAATATGACCTTTATGATATCCTTCCTGAATTTAGAGACCAGTTAAAGAATAGATTTGATGCATTGAACACCAATGACCGAAAACCAGAAAAATTGTGGAATTACATCAAGAACATCATCCATGAAGAAAGCAAAACGTCATTAAAAATATGGGAAAGGAAGAAAAAATCAAAATAGATGTCAGAAGAGACTCTGAAACTTGCCCTTCAGTGGAGAGTAGCTAAAGCAAATGGAAGAAATGACAAGATCAAAGAACTGAACTGAAGATTTCAAAGAGCAGCTTGAGCAGACAAAGCCAATTACTATAATGAAATGTGCAAAGACCTGGAGTTAGAAAACCAAAAGGGAAGAACATGCTTGGTATTTCTCAAGCTG
>NW_006921628.1:988974-989518 GCF_000298275.1 Orycteropus afer afer
GCAAGTAAAATCTTACTGAAGATAATTCAAAAATGGTTGCAGCAGTACCTTGACAGAGAGCTTCCAGAAATGCAAGCTGGATTCAGAAGAGGACTTGGAAGAAGGGATATCATTGCTTATGTCAGATGGATCTTAGCTGAAAGCAGAGAATACCAGAAAGATATTTACTTAAGTTTTATCAAATATGCAAAAGCATTCTATTGTGTGGATCATAAAAAATTGTGGATGACATTGAGAAGAATGGGAATTCCAGAATCCTTGATTGTACTCATGAGGAACCTGTACATAGATCAGGAGGATATAGTTCAAACAGAACAAGGGGACACTGCATGGTTTAAAATCAAGAAGGGAGTGTGTCAAGGTTGTATCCTTTCACCATACTTATTTGACTTGTATGCTGAGCAGATAATTCGAGAAGCTGGGTTATATGAAGAAGAACATGGCATCAGGATTGGAGGAAGACTCATTAGCAACCTGCAATATGCAATGACACAACTTTGCTTGCTGAAAGTGAGATGACTTGAAGCACGTACTGATGAAGATT
>NW_006921628.1:989708-1022958 GCF_000298275.1 Orycteropus afer afer
GGTTCTACAATCAGCACCAATGGAAGCAGCAGTCAAGACATCAGACAACATATTGCATTGCACAAATCTGCTGCAAAGGATCTCTTTCAAGTGATGAAGAGCAAAGATGTCTCCTTGAAGACTAAGGTGTGCCTAACCCAAGCCATGGTATTTTCAATCACCTCTTATGCATGTGAGAGCTGGATAATGAATAGGGAAGACCGAAGAAGAGTTGATGCTTTTGAGTTGTGGTGTTAGAGAAGAATGCTGAAAGTACCATGGACTGCTAAAAGGACTAACAAATCTATCCTGGAGGAAGTGAAGCCAGAATGCTCCTTGGAAGCGAGATTGGCTAGACTTCATCTCACCTATTTTGGTCATGTTGTCAGAAGGAACCATTCCCTGGAGAAGGATATCATGCTTGGTAAAGTGGAGGGTCAACAAAGAAGGAGAAGGCCCTCAATGAGGTGGATAGACACAGTTGCTGCAGTTATGGGCTTGGGTATAGTAGGGATTGTGAGGTTGGCACAGGAACAGGCAGTGTTTCATTCTGCTGTACATAGGGTCACCATGCGTTGGAGATGACTCGATGGCACCTAACAACAGCAACAACAACTACATACTTCCTGTGTGATTGTTCCCAAGACTGAGGAAAACACTGGGCCCTTTCCTAGAGTCAGCTTCTGTCTTTCATTTTTAATGGGTCCCCTTCATGCTCAGGCCTTTCATTGGGATTTACATTACGTTCCATTTCTCTTGAAAGTCTTTGGCCATTAACCTTTTTTTCCCTTAACCTACTACAGTCTTTACCATTTGTCCTGTGGCTAATTCCTTCCCCAGTTAATTGGATTTTACTAATCTCTTTACTATCTAATTGGGTTCTGAACCCTTATCTATTTTTCTGGACAACCTCTCCAAGGAGTCAGATTAGAAGGCTGTTATCTTCTGCTCTGTCCAATAGGGTTGCTCTGAGTTGGAATCTCATGGGCACACAACAAAAACAATGGTTAGAAGCAGAGGTGCTGCTTGTCTTGGAGTGAGGATGGTGAGGTATGCATAAATGTCAGAGCTAATTAGGATAGAAAACAGACAAGATTTGGTAATTGATTAGATATTGCGGAGGAGAGTATAAGGGAAAGGGGAAGGACTTAGAGATGCTGCCCAGGTTTCTGTCTAGGATAACTGGGTAGAAATATGTTTTACATAAAAATCACTGACCATTTATTGAAAATTAATTCTGTATGTAAACGAGCTAATTAGCTAAACACAAGGTGAAGAGACCCAGGATCGGGAGTTGAGAAACAAACCAGGCTCTTTGTTCAGCTCTGCCATCAACTTACTATGTGCCCTTTGGACAGATTTTCTCTCTTCTCCTGGGCCTGCCTTCCCCACTTGTAAATAAAACCATACACAGGAAGTCTGAGTCCCATTACCTCTAAGTTGCATGAGTCTGTCAAATGAGAGGGTTGGATTAGACAAAGATTTTTAAGCTTCTTTGATAATTTGATGAATACCAAGGACTCTCTTGGTGTTCATTTATATGCACTTTTATGAGGTTTATTCCTTCTTCTTCCCACCCCCAACATTCACAGTCTCTAAAGCTCTTTTATGCTCTAAGGTTCTCTGATATTATGATTCTGTGAACAAAGGCATGCCCTCTTTGGCATTTTAAATCACCTTATCTTTTCCAAAGTAACAAGGATAAAAATGATTCTGCCTTTCTTAGCTGCTGAATTTTCCCTTTGAATTGTCTGCCATCTATTTAGAGTGTAGTCCCTCTGGGTCAAGACTATCTCTTTCTTTACATTTTTCCCATGGCTAGAATGCAGTTGAATGCTTAACAAAGCCTAATAATAGTAATACAGGTTATGGGATGATGTCACCTGTAAACCTTGAAAAGCTGAGGGCAGATTCATAATTTAAAAACCTATACAAAATAATAGATGGACAACATTTAAGGGAATATATAAGGGATTTTGTGCTTCCATGTTATAATACAGGATTAACTAAACACCCTCCAGGAACCCTGTCTCACAGATTAAAACCAAATCAAATCCACTGCCAACTCAGAGCAACTCTGTTGGACACAGCAGAACTACCCCTTGGGGTTTCCAAGGTCATGAATCTTGCATAAGAAGACTGCCACTTTTTCTCCCATGGAGTACTCACTCCATGGTGGGTTCAAACTGCCAACATTTCAGTTAGCAGCTGAGCATGTAACCACTGTACCTCCATACTACACAGATATTCATGGAATTATTGAAGTTGTCAAGTTTGATCATTGGAACTTGGAGGATATTATGCTGAGTAAAATAAGCCAATCACAAAAGGACAAATAATATATGAGTATGTTATAAAAAGTTATGAAAAGGAAAGGTTTACACAGGGAAGGAAACTTTCTTTGTTGGTTACCAGGAATGGAAGGAAAAGGGAGGGAAGATTGCTAGCTAGTTAGGAGAAATGTATTGATTTGGGTGAAGGGAAAGAAAATGTAACGAAAGTGTATGACCAGCACAATATCACTAAAGAAAAGGAAAACGTGGGGAGGTGCATAAAAGGTACAGACAACAAAGGTAAATACTATTACATATGCAATACTGCATTGTCAGTAATAGCAAACACTAAATATCTGTGGGTGAATATGTAGGTAGACAGGCAAGAAGATCAGGTATGGATAGGTGAATGGGAATATATCCATGATCACATATAGATTTGGTAGATGATATTTCTACATACGTACTTGTATGTGCTACAAAAATGTCCATGTATATTGTAGAGCTAACAAGACCAAGTTAGGATAACTTTTTAGCCACAACCAAGCACCTTAAGGGAGTGAGTTGCTGGGCCTGCAGGCTCAGGACTATGGTCACTGGGGACAGCAAGCATAATTAGCATAACATAGTGCACATAAACATTGTTCTACATCCTCCTTTTGTGAGTAGTGACTGGAGTCTCAAAAGCTTGTGAACAGCCATCTAAGATGCCACTACTGGTCTCTTCTTGTCCGGAGTGAAGAAGAGTGAAGAAAATCAAACATGCATGGAAAAAATTAGATCAAAGGACTAATAGACCATGGGAAACTCAGCCTACCTGACCCTGAAACCAGAACTAGACGGTGCTGGGCTACCAATGCCACCCACTTGGAAAGGGATAAAAATTGGAGATCCTGGATAGAGTGGAAGAAAAATGTGGAACAAAACTAAAAAACATAAAAAAGACCAGGATTATTGGTTGGACAGAGGCATGTGAAAACCCCTAGACTATGGCCCCTAGTCACCCTTCAAACCTGAAATTGGACTCACTCCTGTGGCTTAACTCTCAGCCAAACAATAGACAGACTTACAAGCTGAACAATTACACCAGGAAGATGCAGTCTTAGGGCAGTTGACCATGGGAGATCAGAAGGGCAGCATTTTGTGCAGGATAATATCTAAGGAGACAGGAATACATAGGTAAGGACATAGGGAAAAAGTAAGTATAGGGAGGAAGTAGGAAGAGACCTATTACATTGTAGGGATTGTAATTAGTGTCACAAAACAAAATGTTATGAATTATTGAATGGAAAACTCATTTCACCCAAATCACAATAACAAGTTAAAATTAAAAAGCCCCCCCAAAACCCCACTACTATGTTCTTTAAAACTTTTCATTCAGAATAGTAGTCCGATATTCAATGATAAATTTGTATATGTTATCTAGAACCCTGGTGAAATGATTAGGTTTAGGTAATAATATTTTTCTAGTTGGCTGAGGATTTACTCCTTGAAGACATATGTGTATAATTATTATTTCCTTTAAGCATTTTAGAGAGTGTTTTTTTTTAGATAAATTATATACCTAACTACCTTCTTAAACAGAATTCTAGAATATAGCCCCCTTATGAATATTAATCTTATGTTGTGTAATACAGGTAGTCCCCAACTTAATAAAGAGTCCCACTCTGATGACTTTGTCATAAGTCAGTTCTAACATAAATCAAATACCTCATACATACATACATATATATACACATATATTTCGTTTTCATTATTATTGCTTCTACTATCAATAGGTTTATAAATCTGATCTTTATTTCTCTTTGGGGGTTGGCTTGAGAGTGATAGCATCAGCAGATTACGTGCTATAACACTGTAGTACATATTATCAATGATAAACTGTAGTACAAAAAAAAAAAAAACAAAAACAAAAATGGGTGGTCATAAATGCAGTTTTCTGTGACTCTGATATGTCATTAGTCAGGACAATTTGTATAATAACACAACTTTTAATTTTTTAATAATCTTTTTAAGAAAGCAGTTACCATTGTTGACTTATGTGACACCATGTGTATCACAGTAGAACAGTGTTCCATAGGGTTTCCAGTGGCTGATTTTCAGAAGTAGATTGCTAGGCCCTTTGTGAGATGCCTCTAGGGTGGAATTGAATCTCCAGCCTTTGGGTTAGCTGCTAAACCTGTTAACTGTTTGCACTACCCTGAAACTTTTTTTTTTTTTTTTAATTGTGATTTGGGTGAAAGTTTACAGAGCAAATTCACTTTCCATGCAGCAGCTCACATACACTTTGTCTCATGACATTGACTACAATTTCCCACAGTGCAACAGCTCCTCTCCCACTTCCTCCCCATAGTTACCTCCTCCCTGTATCCTTCCCTCCATGCGCTCCTGTCCCCTGAGGTGTCTCCTGTGCATACACAGCCCTTGTATTCTCCAATGATTGTTCTCTCTAAGGAGTGTATCTACCTCATGTAACTGTTCAGCTCATATGCCTATCTTTTGTTTGGCTGGAAGCCACAGGAGAGTGTTCAGCTAGGGGCCATAGTCTGAGGGGTTCCATCAGGCTCTATCAGACCAGAAAATCTCGTCCTTTTTCTTTTTTTTAAAATGACTCTGAGTTTTGTTCCACATTGTTCTCCTACCCTATCCAGGATCTCCTACATAGAACCCCCTTTGAGTGGGCACCATCTAGTTCTTCTGATCTCAGTCATATAGGCTGAGGATCACATGGTGTACTAGTCACTTGGACTAATGGTTTCCTTGAATCTTTGGTTCTCTTCATTCTGCTTTTCTCTGGACAAAGAGAGACCCATTGTTGCATCTAGATGGCCGCTTGCAAGCTTTTAAGGTCCCAGTTGCTACTCGCCAAAGTAGGATGTGGAACAACGTATGTTCAGTATGTTATGCCAATTGAGCTTGATGTCCCCAGCGACTATGGTTCCGAGTGCACAGGTTCAACTACTTGCTCCCTCTGGGTAGTGGGCTATGGACAAGAAGTTACTACAACCTTGAACCTTGTCAGCTCTACTGTATACCTGGGAATTCTTACAGAATATACCAATACACTTGTAGAAACGTTGTCTGCCAACCCTGTACATGGTCTTGGGCACACTACCCACTGCACAGACATACCTAATACCTGTCCACCCATCTATCCACTCCTATATCCATGTTTGCCTTCACTGATAACACAATACTGTATGTGTATAAGGTTTCATCTTTGTTGTTTGTACCTCCTATGCACCTCTCTATGTATTCCTCCTCCTTAGTGCCACCATGTTGATCACTCACATTTGGTACATTCCTGTTCTCTTCACCCAAATCAGTACTTGGCTCTACCTATCTAACAGTGTTCCTTCCCCTCCCCTGGTAACCAACAAAGAAAATAGACAATAGATCCCTGGTAACCAACAAAGAAAATTTCTACCCAGGAACTTCTTAATAATCTTTAGGCCTAGGTAATCTTATTGTCAAGGAGCCCTAGGGGTACATTGGTTAACAACATGGCTATTAGCTGGAAGGTTGGCAATTTGAACCCATGAATGGCTTCATGAGAGAAATATACAGTAGTTTGCTTCCATAAAAATTTACAGCCTTAGAAACACTAGGAGCAGTTTCACCCTGTCCTCTAGGGTCACTATGAGTTGGAATCGACTCAACAGCATTGGGTTTTTTGGTTTAATCTTATTGCCAAGGAACCCTTATGGTGTAGTGGTTAAGTGCTCAGCTACTAACCAAAAGGTTGACAGTTTAAACCCACTAAATACTTTTCTTCTGAGGGAGAAAAGACCTGGTGATCTGCTCCCTTAAAGACTACAGCCTTGGAAACCCTACAGGGCAGTTCTACTCTGTCCTATAGGGTCAGTAGGAGTCAGAATCAATTTGATGGCACACAACAACAGCAATCTTATTATCTATTGAAATATTCAAAATTGTTTGTTCCAATATAATTGGTCCCAGATAATAGACTTACATTTTTCCCCTCAGGCATTTAGTTTAAAGAGAGAGCAAGTTATTCAAGGTTTTTTTTTTTTTTTTAAGAAAAAAACAAAACAGTGGACAAGGTTGTAGTCACTTCTTGGCCACAGCCAGCTACCCAGAGGGAGCAAGTAGTTGGACCTGTGCACTTGGAACCATAGTCCCAGGTGACATCAAGCTCAATTGGCATAACATACCACACAAAAATATTGTTCCACATCCTACTTTGGTGAGTAGCAACTGGGATCTTAAAAGCTTGCAAGTGGCCATCTAGATGCAATGATGGGTCTCTCCTCATCCAGAGCAAAGAAGAATGAAGAAAACCAAAGATGCATGAAAGCAATTAGTCCAAACGACTTATACATCATGTAGTCCTCAGCCTATATGACTATGAGACCAGAAGAACTAGATGATGCCCAGCTACCACTGTCAACCACTCAGAGGCAGATCTATGTAGGAGATCCTAGATAGAGTGGGAGAACAATGTAAACAAAACTCAAAATCATTAAAAACAAAATAAAGGGACAAAGATTTCTGGTCTGATAGAGCCTGATAGAACTCCTCAGACTATGGCCCCTAGCTGCCCTTCAGGTCTAGAATTAAAGACACTCCTGTGGCTTCCAGCCAAACAAAAGACAGGCATATGAGCTGAACAATTACATGAGGTAGATACATTCCTTGGAGAGATCAATCATGGGAGAATAGAGGGGCTGTGTAGGCACAGGGACACAGCTTAGGGGGCAGGAGTGCATGGAGGGATGGACACAAGGAGGAGGTAACTATGGGGAGGAAGTGGGAGAGGAGCTGTTGCACTGTGGGAAATTGTAGTTAATGTCATGAGACAAAGAGTATGTGAGCTGCTGTATGGAAAGTGAATTTGCTCTGTACACTTTCACCCAAATCACAATAAAAATTAAAAAAATAAATTCCTCCAAAAAAACAGTCCCCAGTCTGCATTGCTCTTATTTCCCCTTCCCTAGAGGCAATGACTTTTAAATTTTTTAGCTGAGTTTTAAATTTTACTTCCATAACTATAAATACCATGCTTGTATTGCTACTTGTTTGTTTTTCTCTTGTAGGCTTTTTTGACTTCACTCTATGGAAGATGAGGCTTTAACTCTTGCCCTTTCTCTACCATACATGCTTACTTTCCATCCTTCCAAGATAATTTATCATAATTTTTGTTAAATCAGTATTCAGTGTTTACATTATTATGACTCTATATACTATTCAGAGCTCAACCATGTAGAAAATTATAATTACTTTTCTTTTCCTGCACCTTTTTTTTTCTCTCAAGTTAATCATTGTCTTGATTTTTCTTTTTCAATTTAGTTTTCTGTGGGTTTATTTCCTATCCAACCCATTGTCTAAATAAGTGCTTCTCAAACTGTCTCTGTTGAAGGACCATTTCCGCCCCCCCCCCCAATCTGTTACAGATGGATACTTTTATAGCATACAATAAAAATAGATTACTAGAACAAACAGTTCATGGATAGCAACAGTGTACTGACTGTGCTTTGTTTTAGCTGTATTTTACCCATTTTATCTTCTTGAAGAAGCTTCTGGAGCCTTCTAACATGCCAATAGGAATTGATTACCTTTTATACTGGGTACAATAGTTCTTATCCTGGGACTGGATTTTTCTTTCTGCCTAGGGCTTCTCTTCATTTCTCTTCTTATTTTGATTCCTCTGTTTCCTGTGTATCATGCCTTCATCATTCTTTATTTACTCCCTTGTTTTGATGAGAATATCCTCCAATAGCATGCTAAGAAAGGGTGTATGGAAAATATACTTTTTGAGATACTGAATGTCAAAAATGAAAATATTTTTATTTTTCTAGCACACTTAACTGCTTATTTGGTTGAGCAGAGAATTCTTTGTTGAGGCTCATTTTTCTTCATATGGTTTCATTGTTTTTTAGCTTCCACTGTTGCCGTTGAGAAGGCTAAAGCAATTCTTGTTCTGGAACCTTTGTATTTAGCTTGTTTTTAAATCAGGAATCTTATGATTTTTCCTTTGACCCCAATGTTATTATGCTTCACATGAAATGGATTTTATTCATGATGCTGGATAGTTGGTAAGCCACTTTAGTTCTGGGAAGTGTTCTTGAATGATTTCTTTGATTCATACTGCTTTGTTTGTTCTTCCTGGAGGTCCTATTATCAGAATGTTGGACCTTCTAGATTGGTCTTTCATATAAATCAATTTGAGTTTCTGTTTTCCCCACTTTAGAAATCAATGTCCTTGAGGCTGATAAATTACCTGGATCAGTGCCCTTGAAGCTGGTAAGTCATCTACCTTTCCAGCTTCCAAAATTATGTTTGATTTCTTCTTTGTTATTCTCTTCATTCCTAGGGTTTATGACTTGTTATAGTATTTGTGATAGTTGGAGTTGTGTGTTGATTTGGCTGGACCACAGTTCTGTGTGGTTTAAACCCAGCCTAACACAGTATTCTTAGTGAGATCTCCTATTTTTAGAACGGAACAAATATAAATAGGTATGTTAAGTCTACCATTTTTATCCAATACCTGGTGTCTCCTTTCTATTGTAGTCAGGTTACCAGCTATCGCTTTCATTTAGCCAGGTAACTTAATGGTTGAAGATACAGCTGTTGGCTTCCAAAGGTTTTTATTCCAGCCCCATTGACTTAGCTATGTGACCTTCAGCAAGTCACTTCAACTCTCAGAGATTCAGTTTCCTCTTCTGTCAGATGAGGAGAATAATAATACCTACTTCATATGACTGCAGTGAGAAGATGGTACTTAGGACACAGTCACTGTTCCATAAATGGCAGCTATTATTGCTACTACTGCTAGAGGCTTGACCTTTCCCTCTGTTTTTCCCTCTATTGCAGATAGTCTGTGGACTAGAAAATTGAATTACTGTGCAAATTAAACTGAAGTAAGATCCCCAGGGGTGTTCTCCTAAGGTCTAGTGAATAAACATTATTTTATGAACTTTGTGGTGTCTGTTTTGACTGTCCAGAGACCCAATTATTGGTTTTAGCTGTTCTCCCCACAGCAGCCAGGGTCCTCTCTCCAAAATGTAGATCTTACTACTAAATTACCTGAGCCTTCATGATGAAGGCCATGTGCTTAGCAAGATGTCAAGGTTTCTTCCTATATCTGGCCACATTTCCCCACCCCCACTTGTAGCTCACAGGCCTCAAGCACTCACTTCTTTCCCCCTCAAATTCTCCTTTGCTTGCCCTGCAGAGCCAAGAGCCAATCTTACTCTTCCTTCAGGGCTCAGTTAAGCATTCACCCTTTTCTGGAAACTTTTTTTGATCTTCCATCAACTCAACACTGGTTAATGTATGTATCCTATCACACCCTGTATGTACACACCATTGCGGCAACACTTATCACTCTCTGTAGTTGCTATTGACTTATCTTTCTCATTCGCAAAATTGTAAATGCTCTGTGGATAGACTACATGACTTTCTTGTTCTTCTTAACACCAAGCACAGTTCCTGGTACATCTTAAGTGTGTATAACTTTTTAAATAAAATAGTATTTGTTGAGTGAAAATATTTCAAATAATATTTTCGTTTGCACATAATTCAAGAATGTAATCCTCAAATCAATATAATTCTCTTTACAAATCTTAAGAGTTCAAAATCTCCCTTTAAGTAACACTGCTTACTTGGTATTGTCCATAAAAGACTGTTTGGTTAGGGACATTATGATTGGAGTGCTGTAAATGCTTCAGTCCTCCTCTTCATGCTAAGGAACTGCCCAATGCATCCAGCATGAAGACAGTCACCCTATTACAATATCCAAAGCAGGCTCAGGGCAGCTTTGTAATTTCTCTAATCAGCTCAGCAGTAATATTTCAGTCACATTCCTGGGTGCTCATTGCCCTTCCTAAAATATAAACTATCTGCATGGTGTTTCCAGCTAAATTAAGACAGGGTAAGCTTTACATGCCTAATGAAGGAACAGCTCAAAAGATTAGGAACAAAGCATTTCGGTCACACCAACATGCACTTCAAACATGTGAGGGCAGGGACTTCTCTTCATCCACCAACAGGTTCTGTCAGCCTCAGCTTTTATCCTGGTTGCTCCTGAAGGAATCTGGATTAACATAATGAGGGTGCTCAGGAACCAGCTCATTATCATTTTAGAAAACTTCAGGGCCGAATAAAACAGCAGACTTTATGTTCAAGCTGTACAACCGACAGACATTTATTTAATGAACTATTTTCCGCTTACAGATGGAGGTTGAAATTGTATTCACGTGCTGTAAATGTCAGCCTGTATCTTTAGACTTATTGGAAGGAAAAAAGGCAAAATATGATGCACTGAACCTTGTTATGGTATCCAAAACATGGCTATCAGCTTCTAGTAGCCTACCTTCAGCCTTCTCAAGTCCTCATTGATGGGAAAATAGTTAAGATAGGGATTCTGCCTATGGAGGAGGTTACTGAAGCAGTTCAGTAATCAGGGTATCTGATTAATGCTATAGTTTTAAATGTAAACAAAAAAAAAAAATCTAGATTTCAGGTTGGAATTTCAAAGATGATTTCAAAGATGATTTCTGTCTGTGGCTATAGTTAGTGTATTAATACTCTTGCATCACAGTCAATTTTATATCCTTATTAGGATACTTGGGAGCTCTGGTAGCATAGTGGCTAAGGCACTTGACTGCTAACCAGACGGCTGGAGGTTCAAACCCACTAGCCACTCCTCGGAAGGAAGGTTGGGCAATCCTACTTCGGTAGTGATACTGCCTCGGAAGCCCAAGGAGGGGTCGCTATGAGTCGGGTTTGACACGACAGCACATAACAACAACAACAACATCAGGATACTTAATTGATAGTTACTTTCTCATTTCTTGATATGCATATTCATAGTTTACCAAAAGAAAGTGAAGAGCCCTCCATAACAGTACTTTAGGAAGGTCAGAGAAAACTGACAAAGCAAGATCAAAATGGCAAAATTGACATTGAGGAACAAGTAATGGTGTTAAGCAGCCTTATCATTATTAAATGGAATAAAAACCATTATATGCATATGAACCCAAAGCAAAATTGATCAGAACAGTTAATCACCCTCATCAAGTCACATTTCAGAAGTGCCCTCTGGGTGCAAGTTATCATGCTCTTAGACATGGCTTTCCATCTCTTCAAGGGCAACAGACTCAGAGCAGGGAGTAGCCCTGGTCTTTGGTTGGGGTTGATGGGCAGGAGGATAGAGAGAAAGGATCCTTGGCCACATAGATTGCATTTATATTACTCAAGTCATCAGTAATACCACTGACTCCCACCAATTTGGACCCACAGATAAATGTAAAAAATAATTTCTGTATTTAAAGGGCTTTCATTCTTTTCCAGGGAGACATAGCATTTCTTTGTACTTCATGTAAATTCAGTTTCATTGTTTGGTGCTTTGAGCCATGTGAAGTTGGGAGCTTTATTAAATAATCAGATTGATTGATTCATGGTCCCTTGGCTGTAAAAAAAAAAAAAAAAAACCATAAAAGAGGAGAGCTAATGAGCTAATAGTGGCAAGCTAATGGTGTCCATTTCACTCATCATGCCAAGGGCAGAAACCTATGGACTATGATCTCAGTCTCCCTGAGGCATCCAAAGTCCCCAGACTTATCCTGATGTGGCTTTGCTTTGCTCATCACCTATAATTGAATCTGCCCACCACCTGTAATTGAATCTAAAGAGATGTTATGTTTTACACATCAAAAATAAAGGCTTCTCTTCCTTCTGTTTCTTAACACCAAGGAGAGTAGTTACTGTTTTCCACTGCTCACTCTGTTCAGGCAGGTACTAGTAGTTTTCCACATTGGAACTCAAATCCTCACATCCTCAAGGAAGATTCTTTTACTCCAGTTTTGCATATGAGGAAGCTGAACGTTAAGAGAGGTGAAATGACTTGTCCAAGATCTAGTGAAAACTGTTGTTGTTGTTGTTAGGTGCCATTGATTTGATTCCAACTCATAGCAACCCCATGCAACAGAGTAGAATTGCCCCATAGGGTTTTCTTGGCTGTAATCTTTACAAGAGAAGATAGCCAGTCTTTCTCTCAGAGAGCTGCTGGGTGGGTTTGAGCCACCGGGCTTTCAGTTAGTGGCTGAGCACTTAACCATTGAGCCACCAGAGCTCCTTTCTAGTAAGTAGGGCAGCCAGCCAGGAATTAAACCCAGATCTATCTGGATCAAATGACATTCTCTTTCCACCCTGAATCAACAAAAGACTGCAGATGTGAGAGAGATACATGTTTATAACTGTGCCTGTATGTCTCTGGGTGGTAAAAATGGTTAATGAATACATTTGGCTCTGTAACCAAAAGTTTGGAGATTTGAGTCCACCTAGGGACACATTGGAAGAAATACCTGATAATCTACTTCCAAAAAATCAGCACATTGAAAACCCTTTGTTCTACTCTGGCACAGGTGGGGTTGCCATGAGTTGGAATTGATTTGATGGCTACTTTATTAACAACAACAACAACATATATCTATATAAAATTGTGACCATACTTTGTATATAGAGAAAGTCTTCTGGTGTGATGAAAAGAGTGAGGCAGACGTAAATGTTAGTTCTGCTACCTGCCACCTGTATGAATTAGACCTTTCTGAATTTCTGCATTCTGATTTTTTAAATGGAGATGATAGCTCACTGTTTTTTGTAGGATGTAAATGTTCTACCCAATACCTAACACACAGTATAAGCACTTACTATGTGGTAGTGGGGATGGAGGGGTGGTAGTAGTATTGATAACTACAAGAAATAATGTGATGCACTGCCGTCAAGTCGGATCCAACTCATAGTGACCCCTCCTTGGGTTTCCGAGGTGGTATCACTACAGAAGTAGATTGCCCAACCTTCCTTCTGAGGTGTGGCTGGTGAGTTTCAACCGCCAACCTTCTGGTTAGCAGTCAAATGCCTTAGGCACTACACCACCACAAATAATTAATATTGTTGGAAAGGTTTAAACACGTGGATAGTGAGTATTTCTCTCCACACATACTGATGAATGGTTAAATGATAACTGAGATTTTGTTCTTGTTTGGAAGAACTTATTTCAACAGAATGCCAGTGAAGAACCAGGTGTTTGAAAAATGTGGCTGTGTTAAGTTAAATGAGCCTTTTTTGTACTCCAGATGGGAGCATAAAGCTGTTTGAAACCCCAATGGTCTTTTCTTGTTGATTTTCACATGGTTTTAAAAGGATTTGACCACAGCACAAAGGAGCTGCTAAAGTATTTTTGCTGCCAGCCCTGTTGCTACTATTTAGGAAAAGAAGATATATTAGAGCAAAAACTCATAACCCTTGAAAATAGGAGTCTTGCAATAGAAGCCTCTGAGGAGGCCTTTAATTATGGCATTGCTGAATTGACATGCTAATTACAGGGTTCCTTGGACAGTTTCCTTCGTTTGAGCAGAGTCATCCATTGTCACACGTATCAGGGAATTGAGTTCCGTGATGGGAGAAGTGGAAGATACCTACCAAGTTAAAAAAGACACACAGAAAACATTTAAATCAGGGTGTCAAACTGCTTTGAACTGCTGCAGTCATGGTTGACAAAGCAAAATCAAGATGGACCGAAATTTGCAAATTTTGGGTGCCTGAAATGATAACAGAAAAGGGAAACTTTACGAGTCAAAGCCTTGGAATGGAAGACTCGGAAGAGATGTAATGAGCCCTTTCACGAGCCTGTTGCAGGAGATTGGATTATTGCCAGGCTTGTAGAGAGGGACACACATTCAAAGTGGTGCGGTCAGCTGCCACCTTTGAGGTAGGTACCACTGTTTGTGACTCTGGCAGGAAAGCTATTTTGTTGCTATGCATTGTGTTATGCAGCCCTTGTTTTCTAAGAGGGAGATTAAGGTTCTAGTCCACCCATGATTTTCCATTCCAGGCACCTATATTTTGCAAATTCTTGTCTGTCCCAGTTTGCTTTGGGGGCCATGACTAAACCAGGAAGAACTGGTTTGAAACTCTGATTTAAATATATCAGTTAGACTATTTAGGGAGCCCTGTTGGCTGCTGGGGAGCTCTGGTAGCATAGTGGCTAAGACACTTGCCTGCTAACCAGACGGATGGCGGTTCAAACCCACCAGCCACTCCTTGGAAGGAAGGTTGGGCAATTCTACTTCCGTAGTGATACTGCCTTGGAAACCCAAGGAGGGGTCGCTATGAGTCGGGGCCGACTCGACGGCACGTAACAACAACAATGACAACGTTGGCTGCTCACTGAAAGGTTGGCAGTTTGAACTCACCAGCTACTTCACAGGAGAAAGACGTGGCAATTTGCTTCTGTATAGATTTATAGCCTTGGAAACCCTATAGATCAGTATACGGTCTGAATCAGTGAGTTCTTTTTTTGAGGGGGAGGGGAGGGCAGCGTATTAGACTGTTTAGGAGTCTCTGGGTGGTATAAATAGCTAAGCACTTGACTAGTAAGCAAAAGGTTGGCTGTTCAAATGCCTCAGAAGAAAGTCCTGGTGATCTACTTCCAAAAGATCACAGCCATGGAAAACCTTATGGAGTACAGTTCTACTCTTAAACACATGGGGTCACCGTGAGTTGTAATTGCTTCCATGGCAACTTGCTTGACTTTTTCTGTTTTTACTAATAGACTGATTTCTGTGCTCCATAGAGTATATGATCAAACCTGCCCCCACCCCCCATAGATGTTAAATTTGCTTTCAGTGGATGTTAACATTTTCTCAAATAAGTTATGCCAAATTCTTATGGGTATTAAATGTAGCCCCCTAATAAGCCACAGCTGTAGACCTAGAAACTTGTCCTTTGAACATTTGGAAGCAACTCTGCAGGCTCCTTCCTTTGCTTGAGACACATATGGCCAATGAAAAATAATGTGCCTTTGTATTTAACCCTTCAGATCTTTGAAGAAACTGTTTTATGGAGTTGAGCTTTAATTTATTTAGTGGCTCCCTGTTGATCTGCATTTTATTCAAGGAGCTCTGGTGGTACTGTGGTAGCGTTGGGCTGCTAACCAAAAGGTCAGTTGTTCAAACCTACCAGCCACTCCATAGGAGAAAGATGAGGCTGTCTGCTTCTGTCAAGATTTACAATGGGGCAGTTATAGTCTGTCCTATGGGTCGCTATGAGTTGGAGTCAACTTGATGGTAGTAGGTTTGGGTTTTTGTTTTAATGATCTGCAGGAGTGAATACTCTCCTAAAAGTGAGCCATGGCTCTCCCTGTGTATCCTCCATGTGCCATGTGGCAGCACTGCCTTGAGTAATGGCTAAATATTATTTTCTTCCCCTTTTCAATTGGAAGTGAATAGATTTTCAGGTGATAGCCAGTGTCCCATATAGATCATATGCATGATACATGTTCACTGTACAAAATTACTCTGTATAAAAACATAGACTAATCACCATACTTCAACAAGTATAATTATTATTACAATTTTGTGTATAATTCTCCAGATTTTCTTCAGTGCATAAATACCAATTTTCTTTTCTTTTGTCAAAAATGAGATCGTACTTTGCACACTGTTTTTAAACCTTCCTTTAACAACTATCAACATATTATAAACATCTTGTCATGTAATACCATTTTAAATGGCTGCTCACATTTCATCATATGGACTTCACATAATTTAACTAGTTTTCTACTGTTTTACTTTTGTTTTTTTTGTTGTTGTTGTTATGTGCCGTGGAGTCGGCCCCGACTCATAGCGACCCCTCCTTGGGTTTCCGAGGCAGTATCACTACGGAAGTAGGATTGCCCAACCTTCCTTCCGAGGAGTGGCTGGTGGGTTTGAACCGCCAGCCGTCTGGTTAGCAGGCAAGTGTCTTAGCCACGTATTGGGTAGTATTAGGTTCAGCTCTATTTACAGAGCACTCCAAATAATAGTGGCTTGAACAAGATGCTGGAAATCCTGTGGGGCTATTTCAAATATTACCAAAAACCAAACTCATTGCCATCAAGTCAGATCCAATTCATAGTGACCCCTCCTTGGATTCCTGAGGAGGTATTACTACAGAAGTAGATTGTCCAACCTTCCTTCCAAAGAGTGGCTGGTGGGTTTGAACCACCAGCCTTCTGGTTAGTGGTCAAATGCCTTAGGCACTATGCCACCAGAGCTCCTATTTCAATTATTCTAATTAGGGTAGCCTAAATATAACAGGGCCTCCCCGGCCCTTCTTGCTCCCATACTTCTGCCTTGAGGTCCTAGGATGCCCTCTCCACCTCCAAAATGAACTCTAAACAGTTGTTGTTGTTGTTACGTGCCATCAAGTCGGACCCGACATAGAGACCTCTCTTTGGGTTTCCGAGGCAGTATCACTATGGAAGTAGATTGCCCCATCTTCTTTCTAAGGAGTGGCTGGTGATAGATTTTTTTTTTTTTAAGCTGAAATTTTTTTCAGTTAATTGAGGTAGGGCAGGGGCTGTGGGATTGGTTAATAAGTTTTCCCTAAGGCCACACAGCTAGCAAATAATTGAGCCAAGAATCAGCCCCAGATCTGATTTCCTTTCTTGCTTTTTAAGAGTTCAAAATTTGTTCTGATCTTTTAGACCACATTACATCTTAATATGCTTGGGGAGGGGAGGATTTTAATTGTGATTTGAGTGAAACTAGAGAAACTAAAGCCCAGAGAAAGAAAGGACCTGGTAACACAGTTAATGAAGAGCTAAAACCATTGCTACAGCTCTCAGCAACTCTGCCTTTATTCTAAGTCCTTCTGTGTTGAGGACCTGACATGGTTCATAGCTCACAAGTGTGAGTGTTGGAGGTCAAGATGTCTGTTAGTTACAGCCTTGACAAGAACCATTTAGTATCCAAGGGGAATAATATACCAGATGAATAGGAACATTAGTCATTTTCATTTACTGTGTGCTAATTTCTCTTGAGAAAGGTGAGCTGGGTTAATTTTTTTTTTTTTTTTTTTAGCCACGAGCTGGCAGATTTCACTCTATGCTATTTCTGAGGTCTTGGCAGCAGAGCTGACTCTCCATCCCAGATCGCTGAGAACTCCAAAGAATCTGGTTCAGGGTGTTCCTGTGAATTTAAGGTTTTGACAAGCATCAACAGAATCTGGGTAATAGAGAGTGGAACAGGAACGTGTGGTGAGCTGCTCAGGCCCTAAAACCCGCATTCAAGCGAATGGGTTGCTCAGCAGCCACATGGCCAAAGAAACCCACGAAAACCATTTGAAGGGCTCTGGCTGCAGAGCTAGGCATGCAGGGGGTGTGAAAGTGGGGCCTGCTAGGAGTGTGTGACTCATCATGTGCCAGCCAGGTTCTCCCAGCTGCACAGATGATTGTTTATAAATATCAATTACCAATTATCCATCTGGGCCTGGCAGATTCCCTGAGTTTACAAGCAAAATAGGTTTAATAATTTCATCTCTGGAATTCACTGATGTAGAGCTTTTGTTTACTCTACAGGAAGTTCATATAATGCATATTTGTGTGATAAGTGGGTGGGTTGTGGTGCATGATGGGAAACTGTGATGTGACCCAAAAATATATTAGTAAATTTAGAATGAAAAAAAAACTACTCTGGCACTGTCAAAAATTATTTTGGCTCCACCATCCTCTTGGAATGCCCAAGCACTTCAGTCAACTGAATTTATCCTGACTCTAAGTTCCACCACTTCTAGTTCCTCTAGCTTCAGGACATACAGTGTAAAAAAGCTATTGGTAACATTCAGAGTTCATGTTCATGCTGCATTTCAGAGAGGTCTCCCTCAGCCTGTTTTATCTAAGTACCTAAGTATCATAGTAATGATATTAACTGAAAAGTCCCTGGCTGGGCTTGTGGTTGGGATTTGACAGATCAGGGTGTGTCTGATAAGTCAGTATTTGTGGGAGTTAATTTGCAGGGAGAAGAGAGACTTGGCCAGAGAGAAAGTTGGTACACCTGGGAAGAGGTGGGGATGGACAGGGAGGGGCAGAAAAACAGCATGTCATCCATTTCAATTATGGGTCCTCCCACCAGGTCCCTGAACTTCGTCTGAGCTCTTTGCAGAGGGTTGCTACAGGCACAAGCAGAGGGGTAGCTTTCTTAGGGACCGTGGTACATGGTAGCCCAAGAGGTGCCACTCCAGGACCTAGGAGATTTAAGGAAGCACAGAGTGGGACACACGAGCTGATTTGATGCTGTGAAAACTATAGGAAATTTGGCCCTGCTCTGGAATTAGAGGGATATTATCTCCAGTCAAGTGAAGGCTTTGCAGAATGGACATCATCAGAGAAGGACATGAGTTGAAGACTGTAGGAGTTCAAACCCAAGAGACCCAATGCCTCAGAAAAGCTTTGTGCAAAGAGACTGAAAAACTGACTGAGAGTCACTCTAAAAGACATTGAATTTATTAGGGGATCTTACGGAATAGCAGTACTGCATCCAGTGGCGGTTGGTTGGTCAAGTCTCCTGAGGTCTGCACTTCTCCCTCCTGTCCTGTTAATATTTATACTAGTATGGGACAATGTTAAGGGGCTTGCATGAGTAGCCAGATTAGTTTGGCTGCTGGCCAATGCAGGTGGTCAGGCCCCTCTCTGGAGTCTCGGAAGATGTTCCAGCTGACAATAATTTTCTTTATGTTGGTTGTCCTTCCCAATAAGGCACCAGTATCAGTGGCTGCAAACTTGGCTGCCCCAGGAATGTATAGAGAGGGTAAGCCAAAGGAAGGGAGTGTAAAGTTTAGGATGGCAGAGCAGGAGCCATTTTGGGGTGTTTGAAGGCCTATACCATATACTCCAACCCACCACCCCTAAATGGCCAGGACAATCTACGTGCCTCCTCTTCCATTTTATCCCTCAAACCTGGGCATTGGAACCTTGTAACCACAAACCACAACAGAAATATAGGCCATAGCAAAAGAAAAGGAGGAAAAGTAAAATGAAGTATAAAAGTATACTTTTTTAGGAATTGATAGGGTCTATGTTGTCTGAAATTTTATACCAGTCTTGTAAACATGCCCAGGCAGTCTGCTTAGTTTGGTGCAGTGTCCGAGGAAGGCCCAAAGCAAAAGTTGGTAGCTGACCACAGACTCAACAGTCTGATTGATTGTGGACTTCTGCAATCATAATGGCAAGCTGGTGAAAACGTTACCTGTAATGTCAATGACTGTAAGCAAGAGATTTTAGAGGCACTAAAATAGGTAAGTGATAAAAGAGGAAGTTGAAATGACTCCTGATAAAGCTTTCTGTCCAGGCTTACAGTACCAAACTGCTAACCCACAGGGCCTTCTGCTTTAGGAAAGCCCATAGAATCAAGGGGTGCAGGAAATAGGGAGGTTCCAAATGCTTAGAGAGTAAATCCTCTTTGTTTAAACAGATGGGTCTTGGATTATAAATTCTAAGAATATAAGGGGGTTTTGGATGTAGCCAAGGTGTTACAGTTAAAATAGCCTCAAGGCCGGCTCCCCAGGAAGATGAAACTCCAAAACACCAAGGTCACCAAGGTCCCATTTGCCATTTCCAGGGGAATTTAATCACATGGTCCCCTGGGTCTAAGTCCTGTGGCAAAGGCAACAAGATGTTGTTTTCATGTCCAACAGTGGGCAAAAAGTTGGTATCTTCTGTAGCTGTAACTTGTATTCATATTGTTTGCTGCACTCCTTGGCTCAGCAGGTGGTGTCTTATACTTGTTGATTTGCCGTATAGCTTCTGGTAGTCATTGGGTCCATTGCTGCAAAGAGCGGATCTCCTTTTGTAGACCTTGTTTTAGCAGTCCATTCATTCTTTCAATGAGGTCTGCCATAGTAGGATTGTAGGGCAGGTGGAAGTGTCAAGTAAATTGCCATCTGCCCAATCTTGTACTTCATGGCTGGTGAAGTGGCTTCCTTGGTCACTGTTAGTGTCCATGGGGATGCCATATGAAGCACACAACCAGCTGATGTCTTAGATGGTGGATTGCTTTGTAGCCCATTTGCAGGGGTATGCTTGTAAGAGACTGGTGGCAGTGTCTGCACAGGTCAGGGCAAAGCGGCAATTGTTAGACAGAGGCAGAGGTCCTACATAGTCAATCTGCCACTGCTGGATAGGAGATAAGCCAAGAGGTATGCATCCTACTTCTCTTGGGATAGACTTTTTCCTTCCCAGTGCACACTGAAGTCATTGCAGGCTTCTTTAATCTGAGACATGGTGATGGGGATGCCCATCCCCTTGGTGAAGGTCCACAAAGTTCTTTGTCCTTTATGCCCTGTCTTGCGGTGTAACTATTGAGCCAGCTCGGTCTGAGGAAGGTGGGTGGTGAGGGCACGCATGTGAACCACTTCCTTGGCCTGGGCATTGCCTAGGGGAGTGAGAGGACTATGTGCTGACACATGATAAACGGTTATGTCCAGTCTTTGAGTCGTAACCCAGATGTTTGCCCACAGTTGTTTACCCCATAAGGGGTGACTGGCTGTGTCCAGTCTTTGCTATACGAGTCCTGTAGCCACAGAGCAAGTCCTTTGTACATTGCCCAGCTGCCAGTATACAAGATGATTGGGCTATTTTCATGCATAAGCACCATCCATGCTTATGCTTAGCTTGGCCCATTGGCTACTTTGTCCCTCTCCCTGATTTAATCACAGTGTGTCCATGGTGGCCTGTATAGCCACAGAAATCCATGGGGCAAGGAGTTGCCTCAGGCAGAGCCATCAGTATACCACGCAGTCTCAGGCATGGGACCCAAGCCAGGCTTTATGTGGCTACTCAGAGGTACTGCTGCTTTAAGTGCTGCAGAGTCATGATATTCTGTCATGTACATGATAGGGTCTAAAATTTGATGTAATTCAAAAAAGATGGGCTGATAGAAAGCATACTCTGTTGTTGCAAGTAGGCATGCCACTTTGCTAGGGTACCAGCCTGGCCCACCCCAATTGCAGCTTACTGAATTCCTTTACTCATCTGGCAATGGAGTAGTGAGTTTTTATAGTTTTTTGGGCCCCTTTTGTAATGTCTTCCCTGTGTTATAAACTCCAATAAACTGTGCATAGTTGTTTTTCCAAAGGGCTATACCTTTGTTTGGCCCCCTTCCAAAGCTGGGACCAGAAGCCTAGACAAGTATGCTTCCTGTGTTGCCTTTGCCACAAACCCCAGTCAAAGCCCTTGGGTAACTAGTCATACAATTCACAAGGTTGCCCAGGCTCTATGTCTCCTAATGCCTGTATTTGTTGTACTGCTACTTTAGCAGCTTGAAAAGCCTGTTCTTGAAACTTTCCCCAGTGCCATATAGTTCCCTTTTTCACCAAGAGGTATAGTGGGTATAGTATTTTGTGCTAAATGAGGTATAAAGGGTCTCTCCAGTAACCAAGCAAACCCAGGAATGTTTGTAAGTCTTTAATCTTAGTAGGGAGGGGATATGCCTGAATTTTATCAATGACTGTGGCAGTGATTGCCTTTGTCTTACCTGACCACACAACACCCAAGAATTTGACAGACAGTTTAGGCCCCTGCAGCTTGGATAAGTTGATGGCCCATCCTCGTTTTCCAAATGGCTAATTAATTGGAGAGCAGTTTTTTGCAAAAGGGAAAGATAGTTACAAGTTTGCATGACATCATCAATGTAATAGAACAGAAAAGCATCTGGTTTCTTCCAGCAGTTTATGTTTATGAGTTGTGTTATTATTTCCTTTGTTGCTATTGTTTTAGTATTTGTTAAATATTTGTGCTTGTCTTCTTTTTTATTGTGATGTAAAGGTTTATCATATTTCTTTGCAGTTACCCTCTGATTTATAATTTTCTTCCTGAGTATGGAACAGTCCATTCTATATTGCAACTCTCTTGACTTCCTCACCATTTAGAAGTTCTAAACTAAACTACTTTTTTCTCTCTTTTTGGTTTGTAGTTGTCCTCATTTGCCAATTGATGTCTCTGGTTCCCTATTTACAAGCTTATTTTACTTTGGATACCTCCATAGCTGTGTTCATTTTTGGCTTATGTCATCTTGTGTATTAATGGTTGGTTGTTGTTTGCTATTATTGGTTCTCTGTTCAAAGGACTCTCTTTAGTATCTCTTGTAAGGTTGGTCTTGTTTTAACAAATTCCCTTAATTTCAGCTTAGCTGGGAATGTCCTAATTTCACCATCATATTTGAGAGACAGTTTTGCTGGGTATATAATTCTTGGTTGGAAATTTTTCTCTTTCAGGGTTTTATATATACCATCCCATTGCCTTCTCACTTGCATGGTTTCTGCTGAGAAATCAGAGCTTATTCTTATTGGTTGTCCCTTGTAAGTAACTTTTCATTTTTCCCATGCTGCTTTCAGGATTCTTTCTTTGTCTTTGGTTTTGATGAGTTTGATGATGGTATGTGTTAGCGATTTTCTTTTGGGGTCTATCCTGTTTGGGGTTCATTGGACTTCCTGAATGATATATTCTCATCTTTTAGGGAAAGTTCTCTTTCAACAAATCTTAGACAACTTTCTCAATAGTTTTCTTTTTCTCTTCTTGTTCTGGAATTCTGATTACATGTACGTTATTCCTTTTGATGGTTTCCCACATGAACCTTAAACTTTCTTCATTTTGTTTTGATCTTTTTTCTGATTGATCTCTTTCCAAAGAAGTACTCAGGTATTTGTCTTCAATCTCATTAATTCTGTCTTCCATTAATTCAATTCTACTCTTTGCCCTTTCAATGTGTTACCTATTTCTGATAATTTAGTATTAATCTCCTGGATTTCTATCTGTAGATTTTGTATCATTTCTAATTTTTCATTTATTTTGTCATTTTGTTCTTGCATTTTCTTCCAGAATTGTTCTAGGGTTTTGTCTGTGTTTTCCTTGATCTGTCTCTTAATCCTTTGAAGATACCGAAATATAATTCTTTTGAATTCCTTATCAGAGAGTTCCAATGCTGCTTCTTCCTCAGGGTTGTATTCAGGATCTGAATCCTGCTCCCTTGTTTCTACCACTTTATCTTGCTTCTTTGTGAGAACTGTGATGGTCTGTTGTTTCTGAGACATTGTGACATTGTTGTATTTAGATCTCTGTTAACTGTTTGTGAAGAGCAGCTAAGGATGAGTCAGGCTTTTCTTGGTGGTCATTTATTGTTGGCCAGTTGATGGAGAAGGCAGTGGTGGGTCTCACTTAGTAAGTGGAGCTTCAGGAGGTGTGAGTGTAGTTGTGTCATATGGGTACTGTTGCTGTCTCCCACTCAGTTAGACAAAAACAACAATCAAAAAACCATCAAAAAAAGTAAAAGCAAGTGGACAAAAAACACCACATAAACACACACGAACAGTCATCAAAAAAAGAAAAAAAAAAAAACCCACAATGTCTGGAGAGAGTGCAGTAAGAGAAAAGAGGTAGAGTAGGAGAATAATGAAGAAAAAAGTGGAAAAGATGCAAAAAGAAAAACAATGAATGGGGTTAACCATGAGAAAGGAAAAAATTGGAACCAGAGACAGGGAAGAGAAAAAAAGCTGAAAACTGGAACCTGGGAAGGGAAGAACAAAGAATAATAATAAAAAGGACAAAAAAACAATAATTTTAAAACAGTCATACAGAAACAAACTAAGAAAAAAAAAAAAAAAAGGAAAAAAACTCTGGGTGGGGGTGGGGCAGGGCACTAGCAAGCCTCCTTCTTAGTACACAGACTGGGATGGAATTCCTGGTGGTCCAGAAGGTGGGTGGGAGGGAGGGATGGATGTTCTTCTGTTCACCAAGGGAGTGTGGGGTATAAGAGTAACAAGGGAAATATCGCACCTTTCCAGTTGTTCATGTCCTGAATGTATTTGTGGTTCCCAGCAAGTGGAGCCCATTCTTAAGTCTCTGGACTCTGGGAGAATGCTGCTGCTTTAAATATCCAAAATGGTCCAATGGCTTGTAAACATTCAACATGGCTGCACCCTCCAGACAGGCAAAAGTCTACAACTCAGCCCATTTCCCTCTTTGCTGCTTCCCCTTTTATTCACCAGCCACTAGTGCAGTCCTCTGTGCAGCCCCTAGGTAGCAGGGCCAATATTTAGGTTGATTTTTAGGTCCTAATGCCACTTGGCAAGATCCTAGCTGTCTGTGCCTTCAGACTCACTGACAGACTGCCACTCCATATGTCTCCTTTTTCCATGTTTTCATGCAGGTTCTTCCACTAGTTGGAGCTTAGTGCACTTCTTTATCCTTCCTTTCAAAGCTCAGGGCTCTAGGATTATCTTCCATATCTGTGTTAATTGGTTCCCCTTTTCTTTGTTGAAGAGGGTGTGTGCAGACTGTCTGCCTATTCCTCCATCTTACCAGAACTCGCTCTCTTCCAGCATTCTAAATTCCTTGCTACTAAACTATGGCAAATCATAGGACCATGTCCCTGGTATCCCACAAGCATAGGATCCAGGCAGCTCTGGATTCCTTTCCTTTTTGTTGATACCTAGTGGCCAGTTCCACCAGCTTTACAGCCCTATAGTCTCATGGTAATGTGCTGCCTCCACTCCGGAGCAGGGAGATCATTTGGATACATCCCCTGAGGTCAGGGTTGGTCCGTTTTAATCTTGGTAAGGACAGTTAGGTGAACCTCAGAGGGGAGAATTTCAATCTTCTCATCCCATCCTTCTCTTTCTCCCTCAGAATCCATGGAAGATTCCAGGGGGACCCACTTCTGGTCATGATGGCTCATACTCATCTTGGAAGTCGCCTCCCTTTCCATTTCACTACTCTGCAGACAAGAGTTTCTAGTGCTTGAGCTGAAGCCTATGAATGGGTAGGTAAAGTGTCAGTTGTGTTTGCCTGAGCTACTCGAGCTTCTCTTTGTAGCTGGAGGTCATCCAGCCAGTGTGCATTTGCACCAGCACCTAGCTCAGCTTCTGTAGCTACTGGCACCACACACAGGAGTGGCCAGGCTACAGCAGTGACTAGAGCCTTGCTCTCCTTCTTGGCCTTTTCAACTCCTATCCCCTGCAAGAGCTCTAAGAAGCCTTGCAGCATTTTCGAGGGTCCCCTTACTCATGTACAGGGCCCCAGCTTCCTAACAACCTGACAGGGGGCCCAAACAAGGAGGCATCTAGCCATCCTGGAATTCCCCCCATGGAATTCTGCGACCCACCCATCAAGTCTTGAGTGATTGGGGGTCTTTCATCATCCTGCTCACAGCACCAATTGTAGGAGTTCAAATCCTTGAAACCAAATGCTTCAGAATAACTTTGAGCAGAGAGACTGAAAAACTGACCCAAAGTCACTCCAAAAGACATCGAGTTTATATAGGATCTTACAGAGCAGCATTACTGTATCCAGCAGCCACCGGCTGGTCAAGTCTCCTGAGATCTGCACTCCCCACTTGCCTCCTGCTAATTGTTCCATACTAGTATGGGACAATGTTAGAGAGTTTGCATGAGTAGCCAGACTAGTCTGGCTGCTGGCCAGTGCAGGTGGTCAGCCCTCTCTCTGGAGGTATTGCAAGCTGTTCCAGCTGACAATAAGTTTCTTTGTATTGATTGTCCTTCCTGATAAGACACTGGTGTCAGCGGTTGCAAACTTGGCTGCCCCAGGAATGTATAGAGAGGGGAAGCCAAGGAAAGGAAGTACAAAGTTTAGGATGGTGGAACAGGAGCCATTTTGGCATGTTTGAAGGCCCGTACCATACAAGAACACCAATAGGCTGTTTGTGATTCAGGCAATGCATCCAGAATCCCTCAGAAGTAACTGAGTAGGACGTTGAGTGGGACTAGAGCCAGTGAAATTGGGGTTCTAGTAAGGTGACTCCAGAGTGGCTGGGGAAGCTCAGGTTACATTGAATTCTCTCTTTGTTTAACAACTTGGGAAAACAACCAGTGGCAGTAATAATAGTGTGTAGCTTTAAGTCCCCACCCATTATCATCTTTGGAATCCAGCATTCTCAAGCCCTGTCCTCCCCCCCGCCCCCCACCCACTTCCCTCTTCTCTAATTTTCCTCTGCCTTTCCTTTCCTAGGGCTCTTGAATTCTCTTCATTAAAGTTCTCCTGCTGCCCCTTTAGGACTGCTTCCCCTTTCTCAGTGCTATTCCCTCCACCTTTTGTATTGGTTATTTGGTGTTGCTGTGAAGGTTTCACCATATTGTTCTTTCCCATTGCACTGACCAGTCTCTCACATTGATGGTGCCTCTTCCACCATTGTAGCCCTTGATGCCCAACCCATTCCCACCAGATGGTGAGTCCTCTCTCCATTAAACTTGTATTCGGCTCCTTAAAGTATTATCCTATGCTCCCTAATTTTCCTACATCCTCCCCATTTAGTGAATTTAAGAGCTAGTTACTGCCAAGTGGGGTTGCAAGACATGAATGACTTTACAAAATGTCTCAAGGTAAAGTTCTCACTGATAGTCAGAGAGGGTCATCTCAGATTCCTCCAGCTATGAGACAATTCTCTGCTCCCTCCACCTCTGCTTATTTCTATTTGTCACATTGATTTTAAAATTCTACATTCCTAAATCTTTTAGCATCTCTCCTTTCAGACCAAAATTCCAGGAAACACTCTTAATATTCTCTTCTAGAAGATTTTCTTGGAAAATATCTGGCAGTTACTTCTGTTTGTTTAAATAAATAAATAAATAAAATCAATGATTTCAAATTGCAAATTCAGTTAAAATTTACTTTGAGATAATGTTGTAGGATAATACTGCCAGAGTTTAGAAGCAGAAAGCAAATGAGGCAAAAACAAGATAATCGAGAGGCTGATAGGAGAGGATCTCTGATTAGTGAAGCACAATTACACGGAATAAATACAATATTGATTTTTGTGTAAAAATCACCCACAGGAGGAGAAAAGAGGATCTTTGTCATTGTCCTTTTTTTTTCTATTTTTCAAGATATTTTCAAAATATTTGAATTGTATTCTTTTTTTTGTGTGTGTGTGTGCAATTCTGATTTAGATTACTGAGATTGCTTTAAGTGCTAAAATGTATTTTCTCTTTGGAAATACGTTTCTTCTGAACTCCCTTAGCTCTGTGTTTGGCCAGCTCTTTGACCATTGGTCATTTTCCACATTGTGTTATGGGTATTTGTATATATGTCTTTACTCTTTTGCTAGATTGTGAATTTATTGAGAGTAGACACATATTTAAGGAGCTCTAGCAGTGCAGTGGTTAAGGCATTTGGCTGCTAACCAAAAAGCCAGTGGTTTGAACCCATCAACTGCTCTGTGGGAGAAAGATGAGGCAGTCTGGTTCCATAAAGGTCTACGGCATTGGAAACCCTATGATAAAGTTCTACTGTGTCCTAAAGGGTCTCTGTGAGTCTTTATCAATTCAATGGCAGTGGGTTTTTGGTTTAGACACATACTTCTATCTGTCTAGGGAGCTCTGGTGGCATAGTGCCTAAAGCATTTGACTGCTAAGCAGAAGGCTGGTGGTTCAAACCCACCAGCCACTCCTTGGAAGGAAGATTGGGCAAGCTACTTCCACAGAGATACTGCCTCGGAAACCCAAAGAGGGGTCTCTATGAGTGGGACCCAACTTGATGGCAGTGAATTTAGTTTGAGTTTTTGGTTTTGTATATGCTTTATTGACAGTGAATTCCCAGTGGCATGAGTAGGTGGAGTTCTTATTTTAAGAACATGATTTTAAGAGAAGAGATAAAAAATAATCTTATAATAAGAATTTTCACACAGAATACATGTTTTGATTATTCTGAGATGGAAAATACATACTCCATTTATATCTTTAATAATTTGAAGGAGGAAAAGAAAGATATTTCAGTTGTAAAACATTTTTTCAGTTTATTGTTTTGTTTATGGTTTCTAAGGCACATGCAAAATTTAAAGAGCCACATTAAAACACACACACACACTCTTGAAAAGGATGAGGATCCCAGTGCGACTTTATGGGAGTACAGCAGCTATAGCTTCAATTCCAGCACTGAGTGGAAGGTTTGTAATTTCCAGAGGGCTGGGATCATGATAGTCCTGGGGGAGCAGTTTATTGACAGAGACCTGCTGGTACTTAGAGGCAGGAACCAACCGGGAGAAAGGGAGAAAGGAAGGCTGGCTGTGGCCCTGGTGACCAGCAAGCTCTTCCACCTGTATTTCTCTGAATAAAAGAGCATAAGGGAATACAGAAATGACTCCTATTTCCTTTCAACAAATTTATTTTCTGGTTTTTGATTAATTTGATTTTTCCTGAGGACTCTTCAGTTGGTGTTTAGCTTAGCCCTTTTGGCTCCAAGGAGTCCTGGAAAATTTTAAGTATGAATGTCACTTTATAGGGAGAACCTAGAGTATTCCTTTGGAAGGTCATTATTAGAGGAAGGATGCTTACTTTCTTGGAGCTGTACACGCTGTTTGGTTAATTTCTCAGATAGCCAGAGGTCAGGTGCTCAGGGCTGTTGCCAAACTGATTTTGGATTTGGAATCCATCACACACCAGTGTTACCATGAATCTGATGATAATTAAATTCTAGGTTCCACCTCTTCCAAGGTCCTGGGAAGGGCCCTAGCTATGAGGTCGGTATGGTCAATCAATTGAGAATGCTGTCTCTCATCACTCTGACTTCTCTTGATCACCCTTTTCCTTGTGTAGGGAGGCACAGGAATAGGCAACACCATTTTGAGATCTGGCCACGAAGAAGTTGGAGGAGGGGGTGCTTTTTTAACTGCAGTTTGAAAAGTCATTTTGGAATGTTTCAATAAAACAATTGTAAAATTATGGATTCCTGATTTGGATATATTTGAATGGTACATTTTTGGGAGGTCACCTTTAAAGTTGTTAAAGAACTGAAAGAAAATTTTATTGTAAAGATAGAAAAGTGAAATATAAGTGACAAAAATCAGGAATAAAATAACATCGAGAACCATAGTGTAACAAAATTTTTTTGATACCATCTCAAACTCATTAACAAAAAGAAAAAAATTTATTCATTTACAGCAAGAGAGAAATACTGACTAGAACTGATGAAGAAGCTCTTGGATTTTAAATAATTAATTAACCAATTAATGAAAAGGAGCAAATCATATGAGTATATTGGGAAAAGATTTAAATTTCTTTCTGATTTGGCACTGAACAAAGATAACACGAAGTTTATAAGCCATTATAGTGAGGGTGCCTGTTGCCAGCAAACAGGCTATTTAACGAGTGTTGTCAGTTCAGTGATGATTTAAGGTTAGTCAATGACAGGGAAACTTGGAATGCCCTGAATGAAATCATATAGCTCAGGTATGAAAGAAACTTTCCCCAAATTTGACAATAACCCTAAGAATTTACCCAATATTATCTATAATGAGTCATGAAGTTAAAAAAAAAAAAAAAAAAAAAATTCCTCAACTATCAGTAATAAAGGAGCCCTGCTGGCACAATGGTTAAAGCATTCAGATGCTAACTGAATTGTTGACGATTCAACCCAGTACCACTCCTCAGAAGAAAATTATGTCTGTTTGCTTCCATAAAGATTTGTTGTTGTTATTGTTGTGTGCCGTCAAGTCGGACCCGATTCATAGCGACCCCTCCTTGGATTGCCAAGGCAGTATCACTGCGGGAGTAGATTGCCCAACCTTCCTTCCGAGGAGTGGCTGGCCCGCCAGTCTTCTGGTTGGCAGTCAAGTGCCTTAGGCACTATGCTACCAGAGCTCCTCCATAAAGATTTACAGCCTTGGAAACCCTACTGGACAGTTCTACTCTGTGCTATAGGGTCACTATATGTCAGAATTGACTTGATGGGCAGTGGGTTTGGTTTTTGGTTTGGTATCAATAATAAAAATAAATTTTGATGAAGCACACTAGGAGAAAAATAAATTATTGGTTCTCTTTATAGACAAAAATATGCAGCCAACAAATGTTTTCATATATCAAGCATATGATAAAGGCTACTATATTATTTTTCTTGAATTAATGATATTTGTAGTAGTTTTTTAAGATATATTTTATTATCTTTTGATTAATCTTTTACTTGTATTTCTTATTATTGTAAAAACATATATAACACAACATTTGCCAATTCAACATTTTTCCGGTATTTAATTTTGTGATATTAGTCTCACTACTCATGTGCAACCATCTCCTGTTATCATTGCCAAATTTCTCATCACTGTAAACAGAAACTCACTGCTTCCTAAACAATGAAATTCCCCTCTCCCCCTCCATTCGGCCTCTGGAAATCACTAATAATCTTTGGTCTCTATATGTTTCCCTATTCTTGATATTTTGTATAAGTAACATCATACAATATTTGTCCTTTTGTGATTGGCTTCTTTCACTCAAAATCATGTTTTCAAGGTTCATCCATGCTATAGCCTGTATCATGGAGCCCTGGTAGCACATTGGTATAAACATTTGGCTGCTAATCGAAAGTCAGTGTCTCCAACCTACTAGCTGCTCTGTGTGAGAAAAGACCTGTTGATCTGTAAAAATCACAGCCTTAGAAAACTCTATAGGCAGTTATACTCTGTCCGAAAGCATTGCTATGAGTTGGAATAGACTCAATGGCACACAACAACAGTTTAGCATGTATCAGGACTTCACTTCTCTTTATGACTGAACAGTATTCCATTGTACCCAAGCTATGGTATTTTTAATCACCTTCTACATATACAAAAGCTGGACAATGAACAAGGAAGACTGCAGAAGAATTGATGCCTTTGAACTATGGTGTTGGTAAGTCATATTGACCATACCAGGAACTGCCAGAAGATCAAACAAATCTGTCCTGGAAGAAGTACAATTAGAATGCTCCTTAGAAGCAGGGATGGTGATACTCTGTTTTGCATACTTTGGCCATGTTATCAGGATAGACCAGTGTGTCCATGTTAAAGTGTTTTGTATATGTATCATATGTATCATATTTTGTATATCCATTCATTTGTTGATGGACATTTAGATTGTTTCAACCTTTTGTCTATTAATAGTGCTGCAATAAACAGTACATGTTTGAGTTGCTGCTTTTAAGTTTTTTGGGTATATATGTAGTAAAGGAATTATTGGGTCATATGGTAGTACTTGACTGCTAACTAGAAGGCTGGTTGTTCAAACCCACCAGCCACTCCTCAGAAGGAAGATGGGGTAATCTACTTCCGTAATGATACTGCCTCGGAAACCTAAGGAGGGGTCTCTATGAATTGGGTCTGACTCGATGGCATATAACAGCAACAACATGGTAGTACTAAGGAGCTCTGGTGGTGTAGTGCCTAAGGCATTTGACTGCTAACCAGAAGGTCTGTGGTTCACTCCTAGGAAGGAAGACTGGCAATCTACTTCCGTAAAGATTTATTGCCCCGGAAACCCATTGGGGGGGTCACTGTGAGTCAGAAGTGACATGATGGCAGTGAGTTTTTATTTTTTAAGGTAGTACTATGTTTAGCCTTTTGAAGAGCTGCCAAAATATTTTCCACAGCACTTACATCATTTTGCATTTCCACTAGCAATCTATAAGGGTTCCAGTTTCTCTATATCCTTGCCAACATTTGTTATTTTCCTTTTTTTTTTTTTTAATATTAGCCATCCTAGTGGGAGTGAGGTGATACCTCATTGTGGTTTTGGTTTGCATCTCTCTGATGGGTAATGATGAGTATCTTTTTTATGCTTGTTCGACATCTGACTATCCTTTTTGTTGAAATGCCTGTTCTAGTTTTTTGACAATTTTTGATTGGGTTTATTTATCTCTTTTTTGTTAAGGTGTAGAACTTGTATATATATATTTTTAATATTAGACCCTTATCAGGCATATGTTTCCTGAAAATTTTCTTGCAATGTATAGGGTGTCTTTTTACTTTTTTGACAGTCTTTTGATGAACAAAAGTATTTAACTTTTATGAGGTCCCATTTATCTGTTTTGTCCTTGTTCTCTTGTTTTTGTTACTGTATCTGACAATCCATTTTTAAAAATTAGGCCCTACAGCTATGCCCCTATATTTTCTTCTAAGCATTTTATGGTTTTAGTTTTCATATTTAGGTCCTTGATCCATTTTGAATTGGACTTTGTATATGGTATGAGGCATAGATCGTGATTCATTCTTCTGCATGTTGAAAATCAGTTTTCCCAGCATCATTTATTGAAGAGACTTTTTCTCACCTATTGAATGGAACTTGCACCCTTGTTGAAAATCAGTTGACCATAGATGTATGGATTTATTTCTAGACTCTCAATTCTCTTCCATTAGTCTCTGTGTCTATTAAGTATTTATAATACTTTAACATTTATAATTTGTTGTGATTTCTTTTCTTATTCTAAATAGGTATTTACTTGTTCTAAGGTGCATCAAGTTAATTCCAACTCATAGTAAATGTGGTAGTTAAGGTTGTTGTCAGCTTGGCTGGGCCTGGTTGAGTGGCTGGGCAGCTGTATGTAGTTATTCCCCATGATGAGATTGGTAATTAACTACATGGTGGAATCTATTGGAGGAGCCGAGTAGCTGCTTTAGGAATGTGATCTGCTTCCAGCATATAAGAAGCAACTCAGAAAGGTCTCCAGCTGATGGCATGTTTGAACTCTGCATGTAGCCGAGTCGTCGTTCAGCAGCCTGCCGTGTTGCCCTGCCAATCTTGGGACTTTTAATGGATTTGAATTAATGGCCTGCTGGGTGATTTGGTAATATCAGGACTGTGCCATTTCACTTGTAGATGGGTTTTTCAGCCTCAGCAGCCAGCAGCAGCACAAGTGTAGATGCTTCTAGCTTCAGTGGGCTAGGAACAAGAGGCAGAGCTGAAGCCCAAGTTTGAGGGGCTTTCACCCAGCCTCTAGAGCCTGGCACCTGGAATTCAGACTTCTAACCTCCAAAATTATAAGAGAATAAACTCCTGTTTGTTAAAGCCATGCCATTTGTGGTATATTCCTGTCACAGCGGGGCTAGGTAACCAAAACAGTAAACCTATGTACAACAGTATGAAACACTGCTTGGTCATATGCCATCCTCACAATGCTTTCTATGTTTGAGCCCATGGTTGTAGCCACTGTGTCAATCCATCTCATTGAGGGTCTTCCTCTTTTTTGCTGTTCCTCTACCAAGCATGATATACTTCCCCAGGGACTGGCCCATCCTGATAACGTGTCCAAAATATGCGAGACAGTATCACCATCCCTGCTTCTAAGGAGCATTCTATTTTTTTTTTTTTTAATTAGGATTTGGGTGAAGATTTACAGAGTAAATTCACTTTTCATACAGCAGTTCACATATACTTTGTCTCATGTCATTGACCAAAATTTA
>NW_006921628.1:1036602-1050118 GCF_000298275.1 Orycteropus afer afer
GAGCTGCTGCATTGTAAATTTTGGTCAATGACATGAGACAAAGTATATGTGAACTGCTGTATGAAAAGTGAATTTACTCTGTAAATCTTCCCCCAAATCCTAATAAAAAAAAAAAAAGAAGCTTATGTTCTAATCTTAGATGGCTGCTCACAATCTTTTAAGACCCCAGTTGATACTCACCAAAGAAGGATGTAGAATATTGTCTTTGTGGAATATGTTATGCCAGTTGAAATTCATGTTTCCCAAGACTATGGTCCTGAGCCCCCAGATCCAGTAACATTCCTTCAGGGTGTTTGGTTATGGCAGAGAAGTTTTCATAACTTTGCCCCCTGTATACTCTATTAGATACATGGATATATTTGTAGTACATATAAATACATATGTGGAAATATCCTCTGTTAATGGTATACATATTTGTAGGTGTAATCCATTCTGCTTCCTGAGTCCAGAAGAAATAGATGGCGCCTGGCTACCACTAACAACTTCTCTGAAAGGAATCACAATAGCAGTCCTGGATAGAGAAGGATAAAAATATGGAACAAAATTCAAAATAATGAAAAATACCAGCTTGCTGGTCTGATGAAAATTGGTGGAACCCCTGAGACTATATAGCCCTTAGTCACCCTTCAAGCCTAGAACTAAACTCACCCTCATGGCTCTACTTCATTTCTTTCTTTTTTAAATTGTGCTTTGGGTGCACATTTACAAAGCAAACTTGTTTTGCATTCAACAGCCCAGGCACATCTGATTTCACAGCCCTGATTACCAGCCCTAACCATAAAGAAACTCTCCTCCCCTCTCCTCCCTGTGACCGTTATCTCCCTGTGCCCTAGTTATCTATGCATTCCCGTCTGTCCAGCTTTCCCTCTGTGTGAGTGCTACCCACCTAGTGTCTCATGACTGACTGATCCAAGAGGTGCATCTCCCTAGAGTAGGTGGGTGTATTGACCTGGGATAGGTGTTCTGTATGTAGATCTTTCTACTGTTGGGCTGAGAGCCAATCCATGTAAGTGAGTCTATTTCTAGGCCAAAAGGGTAACCGGGGCCATAGTCTCAGGGGTTCCACCAGTCTCTTTTCAACCAGTAATTCTGTTTATTTTTGTGTTTTTGAATTTTGTTCCACATTTTTCCTCCCACTCTACCCAGGATCTCCAGATTTGATCCCTTTCCAAGAGGTTGGTAATCGGTAGCCAGGCACCATCTAGTTCTTCTGGTCTTAGGGTCGTGGGGGCTGAGGTCCTTGTGGTCCATCTTATCTTTGGCCTAATTGTTTCTAGATGACTTTGATTTTGTCCTCTCTTTGCTCCAGATGAGGGGAGATCAATACTTGGATCTTAGATGGCCACTTCAAAGCTTTTAAGATCCCAGGCACTACTCACTAAAGTAGGTTGGAAAACAAAATTTTTATGTACTGTCTGTGTCAATTGAGTGTGATGTCCCCCAAGACCATGGTCCCGAGTCTGCAGACCTGATGATTCTTTCTCACAAGATGTTTGGTTGTCTCTGAGAAGCTACTCCAACCCTGTCTTCTGTTGCTTTTGTAATGTATGTGGCTAATTTTGTAGTAAAAGTGCATATGTAAGATTATCTTCAGTCAAATCTATCCTTGGTTTAGGGTATATTCCTGTTTGCCTACCCCACCTGTTCTTCTCACCTGTCTATGCATTTATCCATAGCCTGGTATTTGGTGCTAGTGATACTGCAGTGTTGTGCATGTAATAGAATTTGCCTTTGTTGTCTATATCTTTTGTGTACATTTCAATGTCTTTCCTTTCCCCATTGTCACCAAAGGTTGTCACAGACTTTTTCCATACCATCCCTCCCCTCACCTCACCCAAATTAACATGTGACCTCCAAATATTCTGAGATTTTTCCCTCCCCTTCCCTCCTGTGCCCGATAACCAACAAAGTGAGTTTCCTTCCCTTAATAAACCTTTCCTTGACTTTTTACAATAGTGGGCTCATACAATATTTGTCCTTCTGTGATTGACTTACTTCACTCAGCATAATGTCTTCTAGATTCATCCATGTTGTGAGATGATTCATGTATTCTTCATTATTCTTTAATGTTGCATAGTATTCCATTGTGTGAATTTATCCATAGTTTGATTATCCAATCATCTGTTGATGGGCATTTAGGTTCTTTCCATCTCTTTGCTATATTGAGTTGTGCTGCAGTGAACATGAGTGTGCATATGTGTGTTTGTGTTCTGTCTTTCACCTCTTTAGGATATATTCCTAGTAATGGAATTTCTGGATCATATGGTATTTCTGTTTTCAGTTTTTTAAGGAAACACCATACCATTTTCCATAATGGTTGTACCATTTTGCAGTCCCATCAGCAATGTAGGGAGTTCCAATCTCTCTGCAGCCTCACCAGCATTTGTTATTTTCTGTCTTGTTGAACTTTGCTATTATTTCTGGGGTAAGATGATATCTCATTGTTGTTTTGATTTGAATCTCTCTAATGGCAAAGAATAAGGCTCCAGGAATTGACAGAATACTAATTGAGATGTTTCAACAAATGGATGCCCCCCTAGAGGCACTCACTCAGTTATATGCCAAGGGATTTGGAAGATAGCTACCTGGCCAGCTTACTGGAACAGATCCATATTTGTACCCATTCCAAAAAAAAAGTGATCCCACAGAATGTGGAAATTATTGTACAATATCATTAGTATCACATGCAAGTAAAATCTTACTTAAGATAATTAAAAAATGGTTGCAGCAGTATATTAACAGAAAACTTCCAGAAATGCAAGCTGGATTCAAAAGAGGACATGGAATGAGGGATATCATTGCTGAGGTCAGATGTATCTTAGCTGAAAGCAAAGAATACCAGAAAACGATGTACTTTTGTGTTATTGACTATGCAAAAGCATTTGATTGTGTGGATGATAACACATTATGGACAGTGTTGAGAAGAATGGGAATGCCAGAACCCTTGGTTGTACTCATGAGGAACCTGTACATAGACCAGGAGGCTGTCATTTGAACAGAACAAGGGGATATACTACATGGTTCAAAATCAAGAAGGGGGTGCCTCAAATTTGTATCCTTTCACCATACTTTTTCAACTTGTATGCTGAGGAAATAATCTGAGAAGCTGGATTTTATGAAGCAAAACATAGCATCAGGATTGGAGGAAGACTCACTGACAACCTACGATATGCAAGTGACACAACTTTGCTTCCTGAAAGTGAGGATTACTTTAAGCATTACTGATGAAGATTAAAGACTACAGTCACCAGTATGGATTATGCCTCAATATAAAGAAGACAAAAATCTTCACAACTAGTCCAATAAATAGCTTCAGAGTGGATAGAAAAAAGATTGAAGTTGTCAAGGATTTCATATTACTTGGCTCTACAATCAACACCAATGGAAGCAGCATTCAAGACATCAGATGATGTATTGCATTGGGAAAATCTGCTGCAAAAGACCTCTTTCAAGTGATGAAGAGCAAAGATGTCTCCTTGAAGACTGTTGTTGTTGTTGTTGTTTGCCGTTGAGTCAAACCCGACTCATAGCGACCCCTCCTTGGGTTTCCGAGGCAGTATCACTACGGAAGTAGGATTGCCCAACCTTCCTTCCGAGGAGTGGCTGGTGGGTTTGAACCGCCAGCCTTCTGGTTAGCAGTCAAGTGCCTTAGGCACTATGCTACCAGAGCTCCCCCCTTGAAGACTAAGGTGTGCCTAATCCAAGCCATAGTATTTTCAGTGATCTCTTATGCATGTGAGAGCTGGACAATGAATAAGGAAGACTGAAGAAGAGTTTATGCTTTTGAGTTGTGGTATTGGAGAAGAATGCCAAGAGTACTATGGTCTGCTAAAAGGACTGTCCTGGAAGAAGTGCAGCTGGAATGCTCCTTGGAAGCGAGAATGGCCAGACTTCATCTCATCTGCTTTCATCATGTTTTCAGAAGGAATCATTCTCCGGAGAAGGATATCATGCTTGGTAAAGTGGAGGGTCAATGAAAAAGGGGAAGGCCCTCAGTGAGATGGATAGACACAGTGGCTGCAACAATGGTCTCAGGTATGGCAAGGATCGTGAGGCTGGCACAAGACTGGGGAGTGTTTTGTTCTGCTGTTCCTAGGGTCACTATGAGTCAGAGATGACTCGATGGCAGGTAACAACAACAATGGCTAATGATCATGAGCATTTCCTCAAGTGTTTGCTGGCTTCATGGCTCAACTTTCAACTAAACAATAGATACGCCCATAAGGTGAACAATAGTACCAGGGAGATATGCACCTCTTAGAACAATCAACCATAGGAGATCAAAGGGCAGTGCAGGGATAAAGCTCAGAAGATGGGAAGGGATAGGAAAGAAAAACAAATGGAAACAAAAAACACAGAGAGGAAGTTGCAAGAATGCTATTAAATTTTGGGGATTGCGATCAATATCACAACACAAATGTGTATGAATTGTTGAATGGAAAATATATTTGTTCCATATACTTTTACCCAAATAATGATGAAAAGTTTTCTGCTTTTTTTTTTTTTAAAAAAAAAAAAAAGAAGAAGAAGAAGAACCAGCTCATGCTCTGTTGTTACTGTTCATTGTTGTTGAGTTGACTCCAACTCATGGTGACTTTATGTGTTACAGAACAAAACATTGCATGGTCCCACACCATCTTCATGATCCTTACTGTGTCTATTGTTGTGACTATTGTGTCAGTACATTTAATTGAGGGTTTTCCTCATTTTTGCTGACCTCCTACTTTACTACACATTATGTTCTTTTCTAGTGATTGGTCTTCCTGATGACATGTCCACAGTAAGTGAGCTGAGGTCTCATTATCTTTGCTTCTCTGGAGCACTCTGGTATGTTCTAGTTTATTCTAATTATTATTGTTGTTTATTACTCTTATCATAGAGTTTCTTTCTTCCTAAAAGTGTTGCTGCCTCCTCATTTTTTCAAAATAAATAAATTAAAGTTAATTTGTTTTGAAACTACATGCCTCCCTTCAGATATGTAGACACCCCCTTGATTGCAAAACCAGGGATGGAAACTGATGACTCTGTGGCAGGTGAAGTTGGCATTAACAGTTGGTAATTTCGCATTCTGAGGGGTCAGTGACAGATGGAGCAGCTCAGGAGGCAACTCACCATAGTATCTTGAAAGGGGCCTCTCTAGTGGCACACTTTTATTTCTCACTTCCTTGGAACTTCAGAGTACCAAAGACCTCTTGGAACACAGCACTTACTTTCTTCTTTTTGAGGCTGCCCATCCTCAGAGGGTTTTCTGGGGTAAACCATCATTTTAGGAATCTTATTCTGCCCTAATGAGCTCTGGTGGTATAGTGCCTAAGGCATTTGACTGCTAACCAGAAGGTTGGCGATTCAAACCCAATAGCCACTCCATGGAGGAAGATAGAGTGATCTACTTTCATAAAGATTTACCATCTTGGAAATCCAGTGGGGGTTGTTAAGAGCTGGAATCAACTTGATGGCAGTGACTTTGGTTATTCTGCCCTAATAGCTCTCCAAAGCATAACTTTCTGAAACTGGAGAGCAGTCAGGAGAAGGCTACACACATGATTCTGAGGACCTGTGGTCTGATTTTCGGCTTAGACTCTGAATCCACGCATCTGCTAAAATTAATTTGTAGGTTTATAGAAAGGGTCTTGGTTATTCTACAGCAGAAGCCCAGCGTACTGGCTTTGGCCCAGTTTTAGAGAGTTGAAATGTTTGATTTTTTTGTTTTATTTTAGGAGTGTGCTGTACTGGTGGAATCAAATGAGGAAGCAGTGAGTTGTGGGCAGAATCCTATTTTATTTTTTGAGTATGGATGACTTAGCAGGAGGTCCAATTATCATCTGGTCATTTAGTGACAGCTGCATTTGGTTATTAAGACTCTAGATCTAGAGAATCTACTTCTGGGTCTGCTGTTGACATCTGAAATCTTATCAATGGCCTATGACTTCTGGATGATTTTACCCTGAACACCCTCAGATACAGACTATGAGCCCCTTCAGAGCAGGAACCTTGTCTACTGCATCTTAGGAGTCAGTGCGGTACCTGGTACTTAGGAGGTGCTAACTAAGTATTTGTTGAATGAATGGATGGGTGAATGAATGCATGAAGGATAATATAAGTTAATAGAGTTTGCAAGATGAGGAAGGAGTTCTCCTGTACTAAAATAAGTTCTTATGGTATTTATTTAAAGCATGCTAAGGAAGATTCTGTTAAATAAAGTTTACTTTAAAAATAAATGTTGTGTTTTGAGAATAAATCATTTCTTGTGTTGATACAGAATAAAGTGATTTGCAGATCTAGATGCTTTTCTCTAAATGGGTAACATTTAAATATGTGTCAAGGGAAGAGCTTAGTCTAAGCTGTTTGTCAGGAGGTGGTATAGGTTCATGAGATTTAAGTCAGTAATTCTGGGCTTTGAATTCAGCTCTGACACATACCAGCTGCGTGAACTTGGGCAAGCTACTTAAGCTTTCTGAGCATCAGTTTTTTCATCTATAAAATGGGAACAGTAATAATAATGATGATGACTCCATAAGGTTATTGAGAAAATTAAATGAGATCATGCTTGTTGTTGTTGTTGTTGTTGTTATGTGCCATCAAGTCAGACCCGACTCATAGTGACCCGTCCTTGGGTTTCTGAGGCAGTATCACTACAGAAGTAGATTGCCCCATCTTCCTCCCGAGGAGTGGCTGGTGGATTTGAACCGCCAGCCTTCTGGTTAGCAGTCAAGTGCCTTAGGCACTACGCTACCAGAGATCATGCTTAGTACAAAGTAAGTGTCCAATAAAATCACACACATAATATGTTTAATTGTGTTATATACTTATAGACACACACACACACACACACACACATATATTTTTTTCCCATTACAACAACAACAACAAAAAGGGCTAAATAAAAATTTCTCCCCCTCCTCCTTCCCTCCCTTTCCTTCGTCTTTTTTCTCCTTTCCCTCTCCTTCCTTTTTTTTCTCTTTTCCCTCTGCATAATACTGACTAACCTGGTATTGGGCTTTTCTCATGCTCACTTCCTCAGCTGATCTCCAGGAAGCAAGCTAGAGTCTGGGGATGGAAGAGGAAATTCTGTATGGGCCACGTTTAGGCCAACCTGGCAGTAACATTCTTGCTTGGCCTTTGAATGTTCAGAGAGGATTCATATCCCCAGATTTTACAAAAGAGTCCAGCATTTGTATGTTTGTTCTTTCGCTTAGTGACCACCCCTCTATCCCTCATCCTCACCTTAAGCTGGATTTCCCCAGCATTCCAACTCCTCTAGGATGTTCTGTGCTCCATTTCCTTCTTATAATGTGAGTTGACTTTTATTTTCTTTTCAGAGATTTAACTGGGGGAGAAATTGACACTGAGGACAGCTTCCTAAGGGCTAGGGCCTTGAAGGTGACTGATTATTTTAAAGTTATTAGTGATGTAGAGGAGCAAAGCAAAACCCACTCTTCTGGAGAAAGCCCACAACTCTCTTTAGTAGCTCTATCCCTAGCTCCTCCATGACAATTCAAGGTCAAGCTTGTCCATGGCAGTGGCTTGATTTTGCTCGTTTTGTACATTATTTATGTAACATGCAGGTTGTGAGGGAGTGTGGATGTAGATGATTCATAGGCAGAAGCAGTTGGAAGCAGATTGCAGAAGCCCAGCTCCTCTTTCTTTTGTGTTCCCTCCATTCTGAACTGCTTCATATGCTGCTCCTAATATGCCCTGCAGTGACTGCTCCTGCCCCAGGTAAGGGTGCCCTGGCCTTTCAGAGGCCCTAAGCCAGCCACAGATTCTGGGGATGCACCCACCTCTCAAGCTGTAGTTCTTGTCTTAAAAAAACAAAAACAAAGACACCACCTAAACCATAAAATAGCATAAGGAATTCTAAAAAAGTTATGATGACTACTTCATGCTTATTTTTTGAAATACCAAGTTCTTAAAAAAAAAGTTGCTCATTTTCTGTCACTGCGCCTGCTTTTCTCAGATATGCCTGGCACCTGTACTTAGGCTGCCTATTAGACAGTGTAGAGTCTTAGGGCTGCTATAACAAAGTACCACAAACTGGGGGGCTTGTAAGACCAGAAATTTAATCTTTCATGGTTCCGGAGGCTACAAGTCTGAACTCAAGGTGTTGGCCAAGGTATGATTCCTTCCAAGAGCTCCGAGAGACAGTCTGTTCCATGCCCTTCTCATAGCTTTTGGTGATGTTCCTTGGCTTGTAGATATATCACTCCAATCTCTGCCTTTGTTTTCACATGGACTTCTTCCCTCTGTGTATCTCTCTGTCTCTTATTTTTTATAAAGTTACCCTAATATTGATTTAGGACCAACCCTACTCCAGTATAGGGATCCCTGGGGGTGCAGTGGTTAAAGCACTTGGCCATGAACCAGGTTGGCGGTTTGAACCCACAATCTGCTTCATGGGAGAAGTATGTGGAAGTCTCCCTCCATAAAGATTTACAGCCTTGGAAACTCTATGGGACAGCTCTACTCTGTCATATAGGGTCACTGTGAGTTGGAATCAACTGAACAGCAACAGGTCTACTCAGTATGACCTCATGTTTAAATAACAGATAACATCATCAGAGGGTTTAATTTCCAAACAAGGTCATATTTGAAGGTTGCAGGGAGTTAGGACTTCAACATATCTTTTTAAAGAACACAATTCAACTCACAATAGGCAGTCCTGTGACCAGTAGGTATACTTTTCTCTTATGGTTCAGCAGCAAAGGATCCTTTTCTCAACTTTTTAGAAGTTTTGTCCCAACTTGGGGACCTGCCTTTAGGTAACTTCCAACACTCTCTGATGCACTGGGAAAAGCACAGCCTATGGGGTTAGAAAGTCTTGGCTAGATGACTCACTAGCTCTGTATATCAGTTAACTATTATGATGATAATGCCATGTAACAAAATCCACACAAACCCTGATGGCACACGAAGCATTTATTTCTGATGCTTCAGGGACAGGCAGCTAGGTAGCTCAGTTGATCTCGACTTATCTGGGGGGTAGCTTACTGTCAGCTGATGTAGGATGGGCTAGACTGGAGTGATGGGGTGTCTTGGCTCTTTACCACATTTTCCCAACTTCTAGCAGGATGACCTAGGGATGTTCTCATGGCAATGGCAGAACCAAGAGTAAGAATAGGCCCAACTTCATAGCACTTTTCAAGTCTCTGCTTGTGTCACATTTGCTAACATCTCATTGGCCAAGGCAAGTGTGATGGGTTAAGATTGTGTGTCATCCTGGCTAGGCCATAATTCTCAGTGGTTTGGCAATTGTGTAATGATGTAATTTGGCAGTTATGTAATGATGTAATCATCCCCATGATGTAATTTGATATGATCAGCCAATCAGTTGTAAGGGCAGTTTCCTCAGGGGTGTGGACTGCATCCAATATATATATATATGGACATTCTGGCAAAGCTCTGCATTTAACTCATCATCATCTGACCTCTGATTCTTGGAATTCATTATCCTCCACAATCCATGAGCCAGCAGCCTGCTGTCTAACCTACTGATCTTGAATTTGTCAGCTCCTACAGCTACATGAGTCAGAAGCCTCATGCTTGATGCCTGACCCGCAGACTTGCCAGCTTCTACAACCATGTGAGCAATTTCTTTAATATAAAACAATCTATCTCTCTATATACACACACACACACACACACATACACACATATGTACACATTTCACTGACTTTAGTTCTCTAGAGAACCCAGCCAAAGACAAGTCATATGACTGAACCCAGAGTTGGAGTGGAGGGATACTACAAAGTGACATGGCAAAAGAGTTTGAAAACCAGGAGACATGAAGAATTGGCATCTTTTTATTGGAATTTACTATACTGTGTGACCTTGAAAAAGTTAACCGACATCTCTGGAGCTGACTTTCTCCTAGCTACCAAGCTTGTATGAGGATTAAATGAGAGGATTTGATTGATTGGGTGTAACTCATGGTTATTTAAGCCTATAAAGGTGCTGTCAAACTAGTATTTATTGTGTTTCTAGGCTAAGGAGGGTAAAAGCATACCCTTTGGCTCATTTCTCCATTAGCAGATTAGATACTATGAGTTCAGTTCAATAATTAATTATTAATTCAACAAATATTTATCAAGCACTACTATGTGCTTGGCACTCTCCTTACTGTTGGTATACAGTAGCTAACAAACTATTTACCCTGCCTTCAAAGCACTTACAGTCTAGTGAGAGATCATTAAATAGGCAGAGACAACAAAGTGCATCAAATGCTGTGAGAGCTACCACTTGAATCCTTACTTATTGGACTAAGCTTTCTGCATGCATTATCTCATTTAATTCCCACAACAAACCTGTCAGGTATGTGTCATTATCCCTATTTTACAGGTGAGGAAAATGAGGTTTGGAGAAGTTAAGTGCACTATATGGAGGTCGAATAGACAAGTGATAGTAAGTGATAGAGCCAGGATAGAGTTCCTATCTGCCTAACTCTCAAGTCCAGGCTGTTTGTCCCTTCACCAACTCACATAGGCCCTTGTAATGTGACTTCTCACAGATGGAAGGGGGTGTGGGAAGAGGAGGGGTGGGAGCCTGAGGTCAGCCTAAAGGACAGGCCATCAGGAAAAGTTGAGGAGCACATCTCTGCTGCTTTCTGCAAGACACAAGTGCACTCTCACCCCTGCCAGCTGGTTTGCTTTGCTAATTCCTGGGCCTCTGGGATGTGGGCGGCATACAGAGTCTAACAACACTATTGTGGAGTCTGAAAGTCCATCTTGGGAAACAACCCTCTCAGTATCTTCATTTTCTAAAGAGGCAAATGAGCATGTGTCTGGGTGTAGGTAGAGAGAAGGAGGATTTGAGCCATTTCCAGTAAAGCCACCTCTTTATCCATTCTGCTCAGAGACGTGCTCTGTGTGAATGTGTACAGACATATATATGTAATATTTTCAGACTTTATCATACTTCCAAACTGCTCGCATCAGGGGTGCAGATGGAACTATATGCTAATGAATGTGGGGGAAGTGAACTTCCCACAAAAGGATTGCTCCTATGTATGTTTAAAACAACCATCCGCCAAGGGGCTTCTTTCCCTAGCAGTTAGCTCTGGGCTATACATTTTGACACCCACATTAGCTGCTGGCTGCTATGTGTTGGCCAAAAAGCATGACCTGGAGCATAGATGAGAAACCTAGGAGCGGGGGAGGAAGGGGATGCTTTATGTAAGTGGTTTTTAGACAGATGGACGATTCATTTTCATTGCATAAGAGGCAATCTTTCTTGAGTAGAGATGTAGGTCCCTTTGCAAACCTGTGCTGGACAAATCTTCGCTGCTGCCTTGTGCTTTTGTAAATGCTCCTCAAATTCCATGATAGTTGCTCATTGGTGTGTTGAGTTTTATCTGGGCCATTTGCTGCTTAAACAAAAGGCTCAGCAGTACTCAGCATTCCCCTCACTCAGGACAAGTTCAATCCAGTCTTGATGATGCCACCTGAAAAGTCTGGAGCTAAGAAATAAGAGAAGCAGTTGTTTTGAGAGATGAACAGTTGAATGCTCACAACCTGGGGCACTGGAAAGATTGAACAAAGAAAGTATGGAGCAGTAGCTTTCAAATTGTGCCCCCAATGGATGGTCAAACATCAGGGAAATTATAGCTCTGAATCTCTATTTGAGACACGTCTCCATTGAGAGGATATGCAAGTTCTTCCAGAGCAAGTGCCCTTGAGACTTAGAGGAACTGGGGTTCCAGCACCACCATCTTCAGACCTCATGATGGGAACCACCTTCAGATGGAATTGACTCAGGAATGTGGACGGGAGGGAAACTGGCTCCCTGGATATACTCTAGGTTGCAGAATTCTTTTTTGTCTTTTTAAAATTGTGATTTGGGTACAAATTCACAAAGTAGATTCATTTTACACTCAACAATTCATAAGCATTTTGCTTTATGGCACCAATTACAATCCCCACAATAAAAAACTCTCCTCCCATCTCCTTCCTGTGAGTGCTTCCCTGTGTCCTTCTTACTTATGCATTCTTGTCTGTCTAGCTTTCCTCTTATGCAAATACTGCCCTTCCAATCTATCATGGTGGACTGTTCTAAGGGGTGCATCTCCCTGGGGTATGTGTTCCCCTCTTAGGTCTTTCTCTTCTTTGGCTGAGAGCTAACCCATGGGAGTGAGTCCAATTCCAGACCTGAAGGGTAACTTGAAGCAATAGTCTTAGGGGTTTCACCAGTCTCTAACCAATCAGTAATTCTGGTCACTTTTGTGTGTTTGAATTTTATCCCACATTTTCCTCCCACTTTATCCAGGATCTCCTATTTTGATCCCTTTCTGAGTGTTTGGCATTGGTAGCCAGGCACCATCTAGTTCTTCTGATCTCAGGGTCATGAAGGCTGAGGTTCCCATGGTCCACTAGTCTCCTGGACTAATTGTTTCCTTATGTCTTTGATCTTCATTCATCATTGCTCTGGACAGGGAAAGGCCAATAGCTGCATCATAGATGGCTGCACAACAGATTTTCAGACCCCATTCACAACTTACCAAAGTAAGTTGTAGTAAGAAGTATAACAATATTTTTATATACTATGTTGTGCCAATTGAGCTTGATGCTCTAAGAGACCACAGTCCCAAGGGTGCTGGCCCAGAGACTCACTCCCTTGAGGTGCTTGGTTGTGTCCAAGAAGCTACCCCAACCTTGTCCCATATTAGTTCTATACACACACAGACACACTGCTATCGAGTCGGATCTGACTCATAGCAACCCCTCCTTGGGTTTCCCAGGCAGTATCACTATGGAAGTAGATTGCCCAACCTTCCTTCCGAGGAATGGCTGATGGATTTGAACCGCCAGCCTTCTGGTTAGCAGTCAAATGCCTTAGGCACTATACCACCAACGCTCCTTTAGTTCTGTAGTATATGGATATTTTTGCAGCACAACTATGCATGTAGGAATATCACAACCAAATCTGTCTATGGTCATGGGTATATTCTTATTCACCTACCCACACCTGATCATCTAGCCTGTCTGCCTATGTATCGACCCATAGACTAGTTCTTCTAGTTATTAATAATGCAGTATTGTATGTGAAATTGTAATTTCCTCTGTGTCTATACCTTTTGTGTGCCTCTCTGGGTCCTCCTTTTCCTACTGTTATTGAGCTGGTGTGTTAGACTGGGTTCTCTAGAGAAACAAAACCCAGCAAAGCTTATATATATATATATATATAGAGAGAGAGAGAGAGAGAGAGAGAGAGAGAGAGAGAAATTTATCTTAGGAAAATGGCTCACAAACATATAGAAGCCAGCAAGTCCAAAGTCCCTGCAGGAAACATCGGGCTGGTGGCAGCCTTAGCTTCCGCAACTGCAGGAGGCTGAGAAATTCAAGACTGGCAGGCAGTACACTGGTTGTTGACTCCAACAAAAGACAAATCCAAGATCTCGAGGCCGAGCGGTGGGCTGCTCACTCACAGAAGGTTGTAGTCAGCACACCAGGGTCCTGATCCACAGAAGAATGTCTCTCTTTCCAGGATGTCCCTGGATATCCTGGAAGGAGGCCACACCCCTAGG
>NW_006921628.1:1053968-1055720 GCF_000298275.1 Orycteropus afer afer
TCAGCCCCATCATATTTAAGTGTCTTAGTTCAATTAGGGCAGTTCCCACTGTCAAATCAGGTTTACATAAAATAGCAATCACAGCAGTCTTCAAGGATGGTGGAGCTCCCTTCACAAATTTATTCCTCATGGTACTGGTGAAAGGCATGTCTTCTGGACTCTCCATTCCTGGCTCTAGGGGTCTAAACTGATAAATCCATTCTAACAGGCCAATTTCCCTAAGCCTCTGGATACCTTCTACTTTAAACCAAGGCAGGTCTGGTACTTCAACTTGACTTACGGTAGGCAACCGCATAATCCATGCCTCAGTAAGCCAACCAAATAAACTATTAGATCCTTTCCTAACCTCTAGAGCTGAGACATTGAATGAAGAATCCATACTTAGTGGACCTAAATCAATAAACTCAGACTGATCCAATCTTACATTCCTTGCACCATTATCCCACACCCTCAGTAGCCATTCCCATACATATTCTCCAGGTTTCTGTCTGTACATGTTGGCAAAATCAAGTAGGTCTTTTCAAGTATAGCGTATCAGCTCCTCAGTCACACTTTCTATTTCACCTCCTGGGGCTTGCTTAGACTTGACCTTTGTTATGGGCCTAGCCACCAGAATAGGTGCTTGAGGCAGTTGCTGAGAGCATTCAGGAATGTTTTCCATGGCCTCTGCCTCACACAATAACCCTGCAGAACCAGTTTGGCTAGTCCCCTCGAACTGAGGAGGAGGGGATAATGGTTTTACAGTAATCCGTTCAGATGGGAAGGATTCAACAGAATTTACAGGCTCCATATCCTGATCTTCCTGATCATCTGTCCATATGTCCCCATTCCAGGTTACAAGATCCCATTTTTTTCCAATCAATGCCCTCACTTTAACAGCAGACACCGTTCTGGATTGGCAATTGAGCTGGCATTGTAAATCAGCCACACTTACAATAAGACTCTGGATTTGGGTTTCAGCTATGTCAGCTCTGTTAGTAGAAGCTATAAGGCTTTCTTTCAGAGCACAGCTGGAAGCACTGAGGTCGTTTATGCGGCGCTTAAGCCGAGACTCAGCAGCTTTGAGCCCATCTCGCTCTTCCACCAATTTATCCAGTGTAAGTAGGACCAACCAACCAGCTTCCTTATACTCCTCATTCTGACAAAATTGCAGACAAGTATCAAATATCTGATCACCCAGAGTATCACTTATCACAAGTACTTGATCTATTGGTGGTGGTATTTCACGTATTAATTTTGCCACCTCATGCCACGGATTAGTAGGGCTCTCTTTACTAGCAGATGCAGTCACTAGTGTCATCAGAATTAATTAAACTGGAAAACCAATCTAGGAAGCCCATCCTTATGATTTTGTCTCTCTAGAACCACTCCTGCTACCAAATGTATTAGACTGGGTTCTCTAGAGAAACAAAAACCAGCAAAGCTTATATATATATTCATATATATAGAGAAATTTATCTTAGGAAAATGGCTCACATATGTATAGAAGCCAGCAAGTCCAAAGTCCCTGGAGGAAACGTCAGGCTAGAGGCAGCCTTAGCTTCCGCAACCACAGGGGTCCGAGAAATTCAAGGCTGGCAGGCAGTACACTGGTTGTTGACTCCAACGAAAGATGAATCCAAGATCTCCAGGCCAAGCGGTGGGCTGCTCACTCATGGAAGGTTGTAGTCAGAACACCAGTATTCCGATTCACAGAAGAATGTCTCTCTTCCCAGGATGTCCCTGGATATCCTGGAAGCAGGCCACACCCCT
>NW_006921628.1:1055988-1058770 GCF_000298275.1 Orycteropus afer afer
TTTGTCTCATTACATTGACTACAACTTCCTACAATGCAACAGCTCCCCTCTCACTTCCTTCCCATAGTTACCCAGTGTCCTTCCCTCCCATGCACTCCTGCCCCCTTGAGCTGTCTCCCTGTGCACACACAGCCTTTCTATTCTCCCATGATTATTCTCTCCAAGGAGTGTATCTACCTAATATAAAAGTTTAGCTCATATGCCTGTCTTTTGTTTGGCTGGAAGCCACAAGAGTGGGTTCAATTCCAGACCTGAAGGGCAGGTAGGGGCCACAGTCTCAGTGGTCCCATCAGGCTCTATCAGACCATCAAATCGAATCAACACACTCTTAACTGTTGTTGTTGTTGTTATTTGCCGTCGAGTTGGCCCTGACTCATAACGATCCCTCCTTGGGTTTCCGAGGGAGTATCACTATGGAAGTAGGATTGCCCAACATTCCTTCTGAGGAGTAGCTGGTGGGTTTGAACCGCCAGCCTTCTGGTTAGCAGTCAAGTGCCTTAGGCACTATGCTACCAGAGCTCCTACCACTCTTAACTAGTCAAGAATTTTTCCTCGCCTTCCCTCCCATCCCTGGTAAGCAACAAAGTAAATTTTCTTCTCTGTATAAACCTTTCATTGACTTTTTATAATAACAGACTCACAATATTTGTTCCTCTGTGATTAACTTACTTCATTCAGCATAATGTCCTCCAAGTTCATCCATGATTTTCAGTGTTTCGTGGATTCCACATTGTTCTTTAGTTTTGCATAGCATTCCATTGTATGTATCCACCACAATTTGGTTTTCCATGCCTCCATTGATGGGCACTTAGGTTGTTTCTATCTCTTTGCTGTTGTGAATAGTGCTGCTGTGAACATGGGTGTGCATATATCTGTTCAGTCCTGGTTCTCCATTCTGTAGGATATATACCTAGTAATGTTATTGTTGGATCAAATGGTATTTCTGTTTCCAACTTTTTAAGGAGTTGCCATATGGATTTCCACAGTGGTTGTATCATTTTACAGTCCACCAGCAGTGTATGAGAGTCTCAATCTCTCCACATCCTCACCAGCATTAGTTATTTTCTGTCTTGTTGAAGTTTGCTGTTAGTTCTGGGGTGAGATGGTATCTCATTGTTATTTTGATTTGCATCTCTGTAATGGCTAATGGTCACAAACATTTCTTCATGTGTTTGTTGTCTGCCTTTGGTAAATCTTTGCTAAATCGTCTGTTCATGTCTTCTGCCCATTTTTAATTAGATTATTTGTCTTTTGATGTTGAGGTGTTGGGATTTTCTATAAATTTTAGAGATAAGTCCTTTGTCAGATATGTCATTGCCAAATATTTTTTCCCATTCTCTAGGTTCTCATTTTTACTCTTTTGGAGAAATCTTTTGATGCAAATAAGAATTAATTTTTAGAAGGTCCCAGTCATCTAGTTTATCTTCTGCTGTTTGTGTATTTTAGGTTATGCTTCATAGTCTATTTATGCCATAAATTAGGGTCCTGATGTTTGCCCTTATTTTTTTCTCTGATGAATTTTATACTTTTAGGTTTCACATTTATATCTTTGATCCATTTGGAGTTAGTTTTTGTCTATGATGTGAGGTATGCATCTTGTTTCATTTTTCTGCAAATCGATATCCAGTTTTGCCAGCACCATTTGTTAAAGAGACTATCTCTTCCCCATTGAACGGATTTTGGTCCTTTGTCAAAGATCAGCTGACTATAGGTGGGTGGGTCTATTTCTGGGTTCTCAATTTTGTTCCACTGATCTATGGATCTTTCACTGTACCAATACCAGGCTGTTTTGACTACTGTGGCTGTACAGTAGGTTTTGAGATCTAGATGTGTGAGACCTCCTGCTTTGCTCTTCTTCAGTAGTGCTTTGCTTATCTGAGATCTCTTTCCTTTCCATATAAAATTGCTGATTATTTTTTCCAAATCCTTAAAGATTGTTGATGGACTCTGGATGGGGATTGCATTGGATCTGTATAGATTGCATTGGGCAGTATTGACATTTTCACAATGTTCAGTCTTCTTATCCATGGGCATGGTGTGTTCTTCCATTTATGTAGATCTCTTATAGTTTCTTGAAGTAGTCTTTTGTAGTTTTCTTTGTATAGGTCTTTTGTGTTCCTGGTAACATTTATTTCCAAGTATTTTATCTTTTTGGTAGCTATTGTAAATAGTATTGATTTCATTTCCAGAGACCTCTATACTTGTGTAGAGGAATCCAACTGATTTTTATATGTTGATCTTGTATCCTGCCACTATGCTAAATCTCTCAATAAGTTCCAGTAGTTTTCTTGCTGAGTCTCCCAGGTTTTCCATGTATAGGATCATATCATCTGCAAATAATGATAGTTTTACTTCCTCCTTACCAGTATGGATGTCTTTTATTTCTCTTTCTTACCTTATTGCTCTGGCTACGATTTCTAATACAGTGTTGAATAGAAGTGGTGATAGAGGGCATCCTTGCCTGTTTCTTGTTCACAAGGGGAATGGTTTCAATTTCTCTCCATTGAGAATAATGTGAACTGTTGGTTTTGTATATATACCCTTTATTATGTTGAGGAATTTTTCTTCTGTTCCTATTTTTCTGATAGTTTTTTTTTTTTTTTTAATCAGGAATGCATTTTTTGTTTTATCAAATGCCTTTTTTGTAGTTTTGGGCTTTACATCTTTGATCCATCTTGAGTTCATTTTTGTGTATGGTATGAGGTAGGGATCTTGTTTCATTTTTCTGCAAATAGATATCCAGTTTTGCCAGCATAATTTGTTAAAGAAGCAATCTCCCTCC
>NW_006921628.1:1058870-1060145 GCF_000298275.1 Orycteropus afer afer
CCCCATTAAATGAGTTTTGGCCCTTTGTCAAAGATCTGCTGTTCGTAGATGGATTGATCATTTCTGGATTCTAATTCTTTTCCCCTGGTTTATTTGTCTATCATTGTACTAAACCAAGATATTTTGCCTACTGTCGCAATTACTTTGTTTTTCTAGTAGTGCTTTCCTTGTCTGAAGTCTTTCCTTTCCATATAGAGTCTGTGGTTGGTTTTTCCATGTCCTTAAAAAATGTTGATTGAATAGACTTCTGGTAAGATGGAGGAACAGGCAGACAAGTGACACAGACACTCTTCAACAAAGAAAAGAAAAACCAATTGACAGAGATATAGAAGATAATCCTGGAGCCCTGAGCTTTGGAAGGAAGTATACAGAAGTGGATTAGGCACCAACTAGTGGAAAAACCTGGACAAAAACAATGAGCACAGAGCTGGTCAGAGCTGCAGACTGTCAGCTATTCTGACGAGACCAACAGCCTGAATATTTCCAAGTGGTGTTTGGACCTGAGAATTGGCCTAAAGATCAGCCCTGGTCACCACAGGCTACAGGGATGACTGTGCTGATGGCCTATGACTAGGAAGGGAAATAGCAAAGAGGGAGACAAACTGAGCTGTTGACTTTGCGCTTTCTGGAGGGCGTGGCCATTTTGATGGTTTACACGTGGCAACCATTTTGGATATTTAAAGTGACCGAGGGTGTAGCCATTTTAAATGTTTACAAGCAGTGGCCATTTTGGATATTTAAAGTGACTGAGGGCACAGCCATTTTTAATGTGTACAAGTGGTGGCCATTTTGAATATTTAAAGTGACCGAGGGTGCAACCATTTTGAACATTAAAAGCGGTGGCCATTTTGGATATTTAAAGTGACTGAGGGCACAGCCATTTTGAATGTTTATAAGCAGCGGCCACTTTGGATATTTAAAGAGACTGAGGCGACAGCCATTTTGAATCTTTACAAGTGGCAACTATTTTGGATTTTAAAGTGGTAGCATTCTCATTTGGATTCCAGGGACCTAAGAATAGGCTCTGTTTGCCAAGGTCAACAGGGACATACAAGAGGTTGACAACAGGAAAGGAGATAGATAGGTGGTGAGTGTATAAGTGCCATCAACTAGTGAATAGAGAAACACAGCACAGTACCCTTCTTGCATAGATAACATACAAACAAAAGAAAGAAAATGAAAATTGTGGGTAAGTCATTCCAACATAAAATCACCAATTAAATATAAACACAAAAATGTCACAATGCCTTGGAGACAACAGAGCATCACAGTCCA
>NW_006921628.1:1062330-1072039 GCF_000298275.1 Orycteropus afer afer
AAAAAATGCATTGACTCATGTCACTTTAGTTTTGTGTATTTCACTGTACATAAATTATATTTCAATAAAATGCATTAAAAAAAACAGAAAAAAAAGAATGTTGATTGAATGTGGATCAGGATTGTATTGAATCTATAGATTGTTTTAGGTAATGTTGACATTTTCACAATATTCAGTCTTCCTGTCCATGAGCATGGCATGTGATTTCATTTAGGTAGGTCTCTTATAGTTATAGTACTGTTTTGTAATTTCCTTTGTGTAGATTTTTTTGGGTCCCTAGTAAGATTTATTTCTTGGTGGTTTATCTTTTTGGTAGCTGTTAAGGTTGTGTGTCAACTTGGCTGGCCCTGGTTTTGAGTGGCTGGGCAGCTGGATATAGTTATTCCCAATGATGAGACTAGTAATCATCTCCGCAGTGGAATCTACTGTGAGTAGCTGCCTTAGGGATGCAGTCTGCTTCTCGTTTATAAGAAGAAATTTTGAGGAAGGTCTCTAGCTTCTTGGCACATCTGGATCCTACATTTGGCCCAGTCATCAGTGGTCTGCCATATTGTCTGCTGATCTTGGGACTGTTTAACTCGTGGTATGCTGTGTTTGATAATTTTGTGACTGTGCCATTTTACTTGTTGACCTTGGGTTTGTCAGCCTCAGCAGCTGTCTGAGTTAAGAGAAGCCTCCAGCTTCAATGGGCCTGGAGCAAGAGGCAGAGCTAAAGCCCAAGTTCAAGGGACTTTCACGTAGCCTCTAGAGTTGGTACTTTGAATTGGACTTCTAGCCTTCTACACTATAACAGAATAAATCCCTGTTGTTAATGCCACTGACTTGTGGTATGGTCTTTAGAGCAGCAATAGAGAACCAAAACAGTAGCTGGTGTAAATGGCATTGTTTTGGTTATTTCCTTTTCAGAGATATCTTTGTTGATGTATAGGAATACAACTGATTTCTGTATGTTAATCTTGTATCCTGCCATTTTGCTGAATCTTTCTATTAGTTTCAGTAGTTTTCTTGCTGTCTCTCACCAGTTTTCTATGTATAGTATCATGTCACCTGCAAATAGAGGTAGTTTTACTTCTTTGCCAGTTTGGATACTTTTTATTTCTCTTTCTTGCCATGTTGCCCTGGCTAGGATTTCCAGTACAATGTTGAATAAAAGTGGTGATAGAGTGTATCCTTGTCTGGTTTCCATTAACAAGGGGAATGGTTTCAGTCTCTCACCACTGAGAATAATGTTAGCTATTGGTTTTACATATATGCCATTTATTATATTGAGAAATTTCCCTTCTATTCCTATTTTGCTGAAAGTTTTTCTCAGGAATGGGTGTTGGATTTTATTAAATGCCTTTTCTGCATTTATTGATATGATCAGCCCCCCTCCCCCTTTATTTGTGTGATAGATTATATTGATTGTTTTCTGATGTCGAACAGTCCTTGCACACCTGGTAAAAATCCCACTTGGTCATGGTGAATTTTTTTTAGTATGGTGTTGGATTCAGTTGGCTAGGATTTTGTTGAAGATTTTTGCATCTATATTCATGAGGGATATTTATCTATAGTTTTGCTTTTTAGTGGTGTATTTACCTGGTTTTGGTATCAGTGTTATGCTTGCTTCATAGAAGGAATTTGGGAGATATTCCATCATTTTCTATGTTCTGGAATAGCTTGGGTAGGGTTAACATGAGCTCTTCTCTGAACATTTGATAGAATTCCCCAGTGAAGTTCTCTGAGCCAGAACTTATTTTGTGGGGAGTTTTATTTTATTTTATTTTATTTTTAATAACCTGCTTGGTTACTTTTTTTGTTATGGGCCTGTCCAAATTTTCTATTTTAGTCTGTGTTAGTTTAGGTTGGTCTTTTGTTTCTATATATTTGTCCATTTCTTCTAGGTTTTTGAATTGGTTAGAGTACAATTCTTCATAGTGTTGTTATTTTTTTAATTTCCATTGGTGCTGTTGTGATGTCACCTATTTAATTTATTATTCATGTTATTTGTGTCTACCGTTTCTTTTTCTTAATTAAATTTCCCAGTGGTTTGTCAATTTTATTAATCTTTTTGAAGAACCAGCTTCTTGACTTCTTGATTTTTTCTTTTTTCTGTTTCACTTATTTTTACTCTGATCTTTATTATTTCCTTTCTTCTGTTCTTTTTTTAATTGTTGCAGTTTTGGGGTTAGGGTATTGATCTTGATTCTTTCTTCTTTTTTGATGTGTGCATTTATTGCTATAAATTGACCTCTGAGTACTGCTTTTGCTGTGTCTCAAAGGTTTTGGTATGTTACATTTTAATTCTCATTTGTTTCTAGGATTTATTTATTTATTTTATTTCACACTCTATTTCGTCTGTTACTCAGTGATTCTTGAGCAGTGTGTTATTCAGTTTCCATGTATTTGATTGTTTTTTGTTGATCTTCTAATCTTTTTTTATTGATTTCTAATTTTATAGCATTGTGATCCAGAAGGATGCTTTGTAGTATTTCAGTGTTTTTAAATTTATTGAGGTTTTTTTTGTGGCCTAACATATGCTGTATTCATGAAAATGATCCATGGGTACAGGAGAAGATTGTGTACTGTGGTTTTGTTGGATGGAGTGCTCTATATATGTCTATGAGGTCAAGTTGGTTGATCCTGTTGTTGAGATCTTTTCTATCTTTGTTGAGTTTTTTCCCAGTTCTTTCCTTCATTGAAAGTAATGTTAATGTCTCCTACTACTATTGTAGAATTGTCTATTTTTCTTTTCAGTTCAGTAAATGTTTGCTTTATGTATTTTGGAGCTCTGTCATTGGGTTCATAGACATTTATTATGGTTATCTCTTGGACAATTGACCCTTTTAACATCATATAATGCCCTTCTCTGTCTCATATGCTTGTTTTCATCTTGAAGTTAAATTTATCAGAAATTAATATTGCTACTTCTGCTCTTTTTTAGTTGCCATTAGCTAGATTTTTTTTCTGTCCCTTAATTTTTAATTTATTTTTATCTTTATGTTTAAGGTGGGTATCTTGTAGGCAGCATATTGATAGGTTTTCTTTTCTTATCCAAGCTGCCACTCTCTTTCTCTTGACTGGTACATTTAGTCCACTCACATTTCGTGTAATTAATGATAGGTGTGAATTTATTGCTGTCACTCTCTCTCTGTGTGTGTGTGTGTGTGTGTGTTGGTGGTTTCTTTGTTTCAGATATCTTTCTCTGCTGAGTTCATTTTGTCATCAGAGTTTTTTTTTTTTTTTTTTTCTTCATTGTTGTTAGTTTTTTGTTTACCAAATCCTTGTGATTTTCTTCTTTTTTGTTTTGGTTAGGAGGCTTGTTAATTTTCTTTGTGATTACCCTATAATAAATTCTTATCTCCATGAGTTTGGAACAGTTTGTTTTATATAGAAATTGTCCTTACTTCATCTCTATTTGGAAGATTTGTAATTCTAATATTTATTCCATCTATTTACTTTGTTTGTGGTGGTGTTTACAAATTGACTCCTGTCTTTCTCTATTTAACTTTTTGTAACTGCTAACCAGAAGGCTGGTGGTTCAAATCCACCAGCCACTCCTCGGAAGGAAGGTTGGGCGATCCTACTTCTGTAGTGATACTGCCTCAGAAACCCAAGGAGGGGTCGCTATGAGTCGGGGCCGACTCGACGGCAAATAACAACAACAACAAGAAGCTTATTTTAGTTTTTGAGATTTCTTTCTCTGGGCTGGTTTCTAGGTGGTGGTATCACGTGTCTTGATCTTAATTTGTTGTGTTTGATTGTTGATTTTCTCTTTCCCTTTAGCATTTTTTCTTTTAAAATGTGCTTTGGGTACACATTTACAGAGCAGAATTTGTTTTACATTTGACAGTTCATGTACATTTGGTTTCACACCCTGATTACCATCCCCAACCCTAGCCCACTCTCTCCCCTCCCCCCCATGCCCTTAACTATGCACTCCTGTCTGTTCAGCTTTCTTTCCATGTGAATGTTGTTTCTCTGGTGCCCCATGTCTGATTGCTTCAAGGGGTGTTATCTCTGTAAAGTAAGTGGGTGCAACACTCTGAGTTGGGTGTTCTGCATGTAAGTCTTTCTACTGTTGGGGTGATGCCCAGTTCTTGAGAGTGAGTCCCATCCTAGGCCCAAAGGTTATCCTAAGATCATAGTCTTGGGGGTCCCACAAGACTCCATCTGACCAGTAATTCTGGTCATTTGTGTGTTTTTGAATTTTGTTCCACAGTTTTCTTCCACTCTATCCAGGATCTCTAGTTTTTATTCCTTCCCGAGTGGTTGGCATTGGTAGCTGGGCACCATCTAGTTCTGGTCTTGAGGAACAGCATATCTTTGGACTAATTGTTTCCCAGTGCCCTTGATTTTCTTCACTCTTCTTCACTTCAGATGACAGGAGACCATTAGCTACATCTTAGATGACCACTTGAAAGCTTTTAAGACCCCAGTCACTACTCACCAAAGTAGGTTGTGGAATAAGATTTTTGTGTACTATGTTGTGGCAATTGAGTCTGGTGTCCCCCAATATTGTCTGGTGTCCCCCAATACTATGGTCCTGAGTCAGCAGGCCCAGTGGTTCTCTCTCCTGAGGTGTTTGGTTGTCTCTGAGGGGTCACCCCAACTCTATCTTCTGTTGCTTCTGTAACAATTATGGGTTATTTTGTATCACTAGTATTTATGCAAAGAGCTCTGGTAGCATAGTGCCTAAGGCATTGACTGCTAACCAGAAGGCTGGAGGTTCAAACCCACCAGCCACTCCTTGGAAGGACGGTTGAGCAATCTATTTCCATAGTGATACTGCCTCAGAAACCCAAGGAGGGGTCTGACTCGATGGCACATAACAACAACAACAACAGTATTTATGCAAGATTATCTTCAGCTACATCTATCCTTGGTCTAGGGTACATTCCTGTTCACCTACTCCCATCTGATCTTCTCAATTGTCTATGCATTTATATGTAGCCTGGTGTTTGGTGTTAGTGGTAATGCAGTATTTACTTAAACTAGTATTTGCCTCTGTTGTCTATATCTTGTGTGCACATTTCAGTGTCCTCTCTTTCCCCAATGTTGTCATGCTGGTCATAGACTTTTTCCATGCCATACCTCCCCTTACCCAAATCAACGTGTGGCCCCCAACTAGTCCAAAATTTTCCCTCCCATCCCCAGTACCCTACAAAGTGAGTTCTCTTCCCTAAGCAAACCCTTCCTTGACATTTTACAGTAATGGGCTCATACAATATTTGTCTTTCTGTGATTGACTTACTTCACACAGCATAATATCCTCCAGATTCATCCACGTTGTGAGATGATTTGCATATTCTTCATTGTTCTTTAATGTAGCATGGTATTCCATTGTGTGAATGTACTATAATTTGATTATCCATTCATCTGTTGATGGGCATTTAGGTTGTTTCCATCTCTTTGCTATAGTGAATTGTGCTGTGATGAACATGGGTTTGCATGTGTCTGTTTGTGTTCTGTCTCTCAGTTCTTTAGGATATATTCTTAGTAATGGAATTGCTGGTTCAAATGGAATTTCTATTTTCAGGTTTTTAAGGAAATGCCATAGAATTTTCCACAATGGTTGTACCATTTTACAGTCCCACCAGCAATGTATGAGAGTTCCAATCTCTCTGCAACCTTGCCAACATTTGTTACTTTCTGTCTTGTTGAACTTTGCTATTATTGCTGGGATGAGATGTATTTCATAGTTGTTTTGATAGCTAATGATCATGAGCATCTCCTCATGTATTTGTTGACAGCCAATATGTCATCTTTAGTGAAGTGTCTGTTCATGTCCTTTGCCCATTTTTGTATTGGATTGTTTGTCTTTTTGGTGTTGAGGTGTTGAGGTTTTCTATAAATTTTGGAGAGAAGTCCTTTGTCAGATATGTCATAGGCAAAACATTTTCTCCCAATCTGTAGGTTCTCTTTTTACCTTTTGGAGAAGTCTTTCAATGCACATAAGAATTTAATTTTTAAAAGGTCCCAGTCATCTGGCTTCTCTTCCACTGCCTACGCATTCTGGGTTATGCTTGATAGTCTGTTTATGCCATAAATTGGGGCCCCTAGAGCTTCCTCTATTTTATCTTTCATGAATTTTATAGTTTTGGGTTTTAAATTTAAGTCTTTGATCCAACTTGAGTTTGTTTTTTAATGTGTGGGGTGAGGTATGGGTCTTGTTTCATTTTTCTGCAGGTGGATGTCCAATTTTGCCAGCACCATTAGTTAAAGAGGCTGTTCTTTCCCCATTTAATGGGTTTTGGTCCCTTGTCAAAGATCAGCTCTCCATAGATGGATGGGTCTATTTCTGGGGTTTGATTCTGTTCCATTTTATTCTGTTCCATCATTGTACCAATACCACACTGGTTTAACTACTGAGGCTGTATAGTAGGTTTTGAGATGCAGGAGTGTGAGACTTGCCATTTTGTTTTCTCCTTCAGCAGTGCTTTGCTTATCTGAGGTCTCTTTCCTTTCCATGTGAAGTTAATAATTGTTTTTTCCATATCCTTAAAAAATGTTGATAGTACCTGGACTGGGATTGCATTGAATGTGTAGATTGCTGTGGGCAGTATTGACATTTCCACAATATTCTGTCTTCTTATCCATGAACAAGGCAGGTTCTTCCCTTTATGTAGATCCCTTGTAGTTTCTTTTAGTAGTGTTTTATAGTTTGTTTTGTATAAGTCTTTTGTGTCTCTGGTATGATTTATTCCTAGATATTTTATCTTTTTGGTAGCTATTGTAAATGGTCTTGTTTTCCTTGTTTCCTTTTCAGAGGCCTCTGTTGAAGTAGAGGAATCCAGCTGATTTTTGTATGTTGACATTTTATCCTACCACTTTGCTGAACCTCTCTATTAGTTCCAGTAATTTTTTTTGCTGAGTCTTGGATTTTCTGTGTATAGGATCATGCCATCTGCAAATAGAAATAACTTTACTTCCTTTTTGCCAATTTGGATGCCTTTTATTTCTCTTTCTTGCCTTGCTGCCCTGGCTAGGACTTCCAATACATTGTTAAATAGGAGTGGTGACAGAGGGCATCCTTTTCTGGTTCCCATTCACAAGGGAAATTCTTTGGGTCTTTCTCTGTTAACAATAATGTTGGCTGTTGGCTTTGCATATATGCTCTTTATTATATTGAGGAATTTCCCTTCTATCCCTATTTTGCTGAGAGTTCTGAACAGGAATAGGTGATGGATTTTACTGAATGCTTTTTCTGCATCAATTGATATGATCATATGGTTCTTTTCTTTTGTTTCTGTGGTGGATTACATTAATTGTTTTTCTGCTGTTTAACCGTCCTTGCATACCAGGTATCAGTCCTACTTGGTCAGGACATATTATTTTTTTGATATGTTGTTGGATTCTGTTGGCTAGGATTTTGTTGAAGATTTTTATGTCTATATTCATGAGGGATATTGGTCTGTAGTTTTCCTTTTCAGTGGTGTCTTTTCCTGGTTTTGGTATAAGTGTTATACGTGCTTTATAAAATGAATTTGCGAGTATTCCATCTTTTTCTATGTTCTGGAATAGTTTGAGTAGTATAGGTGTCAATTCTTCCTTGAATGTTTGGTAAAATTCTCCAGTGAAGCCATCTGGGCCAGGACTTTTCTTGTGGGAAGTTTTTTTTTTTTTTTTTTTTTTTTTAATGACCTGCTCAATTTCTTCTTTTATTATGGGTCTGTTCAAGTATTCTATCTCCAACTGGGAAAGTTAGGTAGGTCTTGTGTTTCTAGAAACTTGTCCATCTCTTCTAGGTTCCTGAATCTGTTGGAGGAGAGTTCTTCACAATATTCTGTCAATATATCTTTTATTTCAGTTGGTCCTGTTGTGATGTTGCCCTTTTTGTTTATTATTCATGTTATTTGGATCTTCTCTTTCTTTTGTTCGATTTGCCAGTGTTTTATTCATTTTGTTAATCTTTTCAAAGAACCAGCTTCTTGCTTTGTTGATTTTCTCTATTGGTTTTTTGTTTGTTTTCTGTTTTGTTTATTTCTGCTCTGAACTTTACTATTTCATTACTTCTGGATACTGTAGGTTTCTTTTGTTGTTCTTTTTCTAATTGTTGGAGTTTTTGAGTTAGCGTGTTGATTTTATTTCCTTCTTCTTCTTTGATGTGTGCATTTATTGCCATAAATTGACCTCTGAGTACTGCTTTCACTGTGTCCATAGATTTTGGTAAGATGTATCTTCATTCTCATTCATTTCTAGGAATCTTTTTATTTCACACTTTCTTTCTTCTCTTACCCAGTAGTTTTTGAGCAGTGTATTATTCAATATCCACATGTTTGATATTTTTTCTTTGATCTTCCTATTATTGATTTCTAACTTTATAGCATTGTGGCCTGAGAAAATGCTTTGTAGTATTTCATTGCTTTTGGATTTATTGAGGCTTATTTTATATCCTAACATATGGTCTATTCTGGAGAATGATCCATGTGCACTTCAGAAGAATGTGAATTGTGTTTTTGCTGGGTGGAGTGCTCTGCATATGTCTATGAGGTTGAGTCAGTTGATTGTGTTGTTCAGTTCTTCTGTATCTTTGTTAAGATTTTTTTTTTTTCTAGCTGTTCTGTCCCTCCTTGGAAGTGGTGTGTTAAAGTCTCCTATTACTATTGTAGAGTTGTCTGTTTTTCCTTTCAATCCAGTCAATATTTGCTTCATGTATTTTGGAGCACTTTCATTGTGTGCATAGGTATTTATTATGATAATGTCTTCTTGGTCAGTTGACCCTTTAACATCATATAGTGTCCTTCTTTGTCCCCTATGTTGGTTTTCACCTTGAAGTCTATCTTATCAGAAATTAATATTGCCACTCCTCTTTTTTGGTTACCATTAGTTTGGTATATTTTTTGCCACCCCTTAATTTTTAACTTGTTTTTATCTTTGTGTCTAAGGTGGGTCTTTTGTAGGCAGCATATCGATGAGTCTTCTTTTCTTATCCAATCTGCCACTCTCTTTTTCTTGACTAGTGCATTTAGTCCATTCACGTTGAGTATAATTAGTGATAGGTATGCATTGATTACTGTCATCGTATTGTGTTTTTGTCATGTTCTTGGTAATTTCTTTGGTCCAAATATCTTTTTGTGCTGAGCTCATTTTGTTATCAAGTGTTTCTTCTCTTTTCTACTTCATTGTTGTCTTTGTGCTTACTAAGCCCACATGTTTTCCTTCTTTCTGGATTTGCTTAGGGGGATTGTTAATTTTCTCTGTTGTTACCCTGGAGTAAATTCTTGTTTCTTTAATTTTGGAACAGTCTGTTCTATTAATATATTGTCCTGTCTTCCTCTCCATTGAGATGTTTTGTAATTAGAACTTTTATTTCCTTTATTTGCTTTGTTGTTGCTGTTTTCTGCTGATTGACTTTCTTGTTTCTTTGTATACAATGTCTTCTGAACTTATTTTGAGCATGTTTCTGGTTTGATTTTTAAGTGTTGATGTCAGGTGTCCTGATTTTAATTTCTTGTTCTCTGTTGTGGGTTCATTATTGAAAGGACTCTCTTTAGCATTTCCTGTATGGCTTGTCTGGTTTTCACAAATTCCTTTAATTTCTGTTTGTGTGAGAATATTTTTATTTCACTGTCATATTTGATAGACAATTTGGTCGGATATAGAATTATTGGTTGGAAGTTCATTTACTTCAGTGTTCTATATATGCTGGGCGCTCTGGTAGCATAGTGCCTAAGGCACTTGACTGCTAACCAGAAGGCTGGCAGTTCAAACCCACCAGCCACTCCTC
>NW_006921628.1:1072974-1076841 GCF_000298275.1 Orycteropus afer afer
TTTTTTTAATTTGAGGTTGTCTGTTGTTTTCTAGACATTTTGAAGTTGCTATCTCTAACTGTTAATTATGTATCGGTTTGTTTCAACCTGATTTTGTGTTTAAACATATTTGCAAGTGTGGAGCAAGTATACTTTTTTTTGGTTATTAATTCAGATGTACTGTTCTCCAGTTTTCTTTGTGTTGATGGAATCACTGTAGGGAACATGGATACAGGTTTCTGTTTGTCGTGATGGGGATTTAGAATTAGGGTGAGCAGGTGTTGTGGTGGCTTAATGTGGTTCTTCTATTGGATGAGGCAGGGGAAAAGGGGAAAAAAGGGAAAGAAAGTAAAAGAAGAAAAAAAGAAAAAAAAAAAGGTACCAGTAGGGAGTTACTGTTTTCTGTGTTTCTGCAGTTGCTGCTCACTCTGAGGGTTTGTTTTGAGTTTGCTTCGGGCGGCTACCAATGATGAAAAATTGCTGTCAATCACAGACCCATGGTTCAAAATTGACAGAGACCCCAGTGTTTAGGGTGCCACTGCTTTCCACTTGGGTCAGAAAGCTGCAAAAACCCTCTACCTTGGTCCAGTCTGTGCTGAAAAGTGGTCATGGAAAAGTTGAATCTCAGCCCTCTGCAGTGCACTTGTTCCAGGGCCTGCCTTCTTGCAGCAAGTTTCCTCCTTTCCCCCTCTCCACTCTGAACTCCACAGCTTCCTGAGCCCAGGAGGGTTTTTGCTCTTTTTCTCAGCAAGGTTATTCACTTACTCAGCTCAGCTCCCATTACTATTAGAAGCTCCTGGTATGGGTATTTCGAGTTCCTGAAGCCTCTGTGGGTTCCATAGTGCACCCCCTTTTTTCCCCTCCTTGTCTCTATGGCTCTTCTCTGTATTGCTAATGAGTTTTCCACTTTTCTGCCTCTCCATCTCCCTGCCAGCGAGGCAGGTTCATTTATTTTTCCCAGCTGTTTAATCTGCTCTGTTTCTCCTCCTCCACTATATCTGGCACCTTCTTTCCTGCTCAGCTGTTCACAATTCCAGAATCCCTGCTTCTGCTGCTACACCTAATTTTTCAGGAATTAAGATGCTAGAAGGAACAAATGTGTGGGCTACTGGTACAAGGCCATCTTCCCACCTCTCCCTTTAGTATTTCTTGCAGGTTTAGTCTGTTGTTTTCCCAAATTCCCTTAATTTCTATTTATCTGGAAATATCTTAATTTCAACCTCATATATGAGGGACATTTTGACTGTAATGTAATTTTTGGTTGGCAGTTCTTTTCCTTCAAGGTTTTGTATATGTCATTTCAATGGCTTCTTGCCTGCATGGTTTAAGAAATCAGAGGTTAGTCTTATTGGTTGACCTTTGTAGGTAATATTTCATTTTTCCAGAGCTTCTTTCAAGATTCCTGCTTTGTCTTTGTCTTTGGAAATTTGGTTATGATATGTCTTGGTGACTTTCTCTTGGGGTCTATTCTACATGAGTTCATTGAGCTTCTTGGATGGATATATTTCCATCTTTCATGATATTGGGGAAGTTTTTGCTAGCAAGTATTCAACAGTTTTCTTGGTGTTTTGTTTTGTTTTTTTCCTCCTTTTGTTCTGGAATTGCAATCAGGCATGTGTTATTTCTTTTGATATCATCCCATACCACTCTTAGATTTTCTTCATTTCTCTTCACTCTTTGTTCTCTGATTTTTCCTCATGGAAGCTGATGTCATGGGATTTGTCTTTTACCTCGAAAATTTGTTCTTCAGCCAGTTTGATTCTACTCTTTTGTTCTTCGAATGTGTTGTCTATTTCCATAATTTTAGTCTTCATCCTCTGGATTTCTAATTGCTGTTTTTGTATGGTTTCTAATTGTCTATTTACTTTGTCATTTTGTTCTTGCATGATTTTCCTGAATTGTTCAAGGGTATTGTCTGTCTTCTTTTTGCTTCTGTTTGTGGTTTTCTTGAGCTCTTGGTCCTATATATCTGGTTTTGACTTCCTTATCCAGTAGTTCTATTACCTGTTCTTCCTTGGGGAGATTTCCTGTTTCTTTAGTTTTGACACTTGCTGTCTTGCCCTATTTCTTTTCTTTCTTTCTTTATTTTTTTTTTGAGTTGAAGTTGTTATGTGCTGATTACTTTCATCCTGGTTTTATGTTGTGCTTTTTTTCCATATACCTGGAATTGTGTGGAGGTGTGCTTCTTTGGTTGTTAGTTTAGTTGTACTGGATCACTCTCCAGCTTTCTCTAGGTTGGTGGAATAACTGGTAGGAATGTGGGTACAGGCCTCTCTTTGTCATGAGGAGGTGCTGCAGTTGGGATGAGCATGTGTTGTCCACTCTCCGTCATTTATCCCATGGTGTAGGAGCTGTTGGTGTTACTTGTCTAGTAGGTGAGGTGGTCTGTGTAGTAGATATGTCTGACTAGTGGAGAGTTAATGTCTGCCTTATGTTGGATGAGGCAAGAAAAAGAGAAGGAAAAAAGAGAGGAAAAAGAAAACCAAGGAGAAGAAGAGATGGGAAAGAGAAAAAGATCAAATAAAAATGAAAGGAAATAGAGAAAAAGGAAAAAAATAAGAAAAAGAAAAATTGGGTGGGGCAAGATGAAAGATTGGTAAAAATGAAAGAAGAAGATGTAGAGGGGGAAATGGACAGATAACAGGGAACAAAAAGTGGGGAAAAGGAAAGGAGAAAAATAAGGGAAGACAAAGTAATTAAGAAGGAAAGACTTGTCTACTTATAGTCAGCCAGTGACCCTGGGAGAGAAGTTGTGGCAGAATCTGCTGATCCACAGTGCATGTACACCCATAGGTAAAAGGAGACTGGTGCAAGCAGGCAGATCCAAGAGAGAAGGCTTTAGGTGTATGTCTTTTCTGCTTGGTGTGAGAAAGATCAGCCAGTGATGCAGGTGCAGAAAGGAATAGCTGCAGCCCCTGGATCTGTCTGTCTGGAGTGGTTTGCTAAGGGTGGCATTTAGCCATCAATCAAAGCTCAGATGATATTGGAGAAGTTTTCTGTTAGCAAGTCTTAAACAATTTTCTCAGTGTGTTTCTCAAATGCACCAGCCTCCTGGCAGGAGAAAGATGAGGAAGCCCTCTTCCATAAAGATCCATAAGCCCTGAAATCCCAGGAGGCAGCACAACTTTGTGCCAAAAAGAGTTACTAAGTAATGGAACCAATCTGATGGCAGCAGGTTGGTTTGGGTTTGGTTTATTCAGGGAGAATACTTCTATTCCTTTTCCCCTTCTCTTTACTCCTTTCTCAGTCCACAGCCAGTTACACTATGGGAAATCTGACCCACTTCCCTGTATAATCCACTCCCATACAGCTTTAGGTAACCTTGAAATCTTCCCAATCTGTCTACCCTGTATCTTTAATTCTATGTGGATTCTGTGAAGTTTTGTTTCCTCTCTGTCCTCCTTTGTGTTTATAATAGCTTCTCTTTGGCCAGTCTAGCTTTTTTTTTTTTTTTTTTTTTTTCACCCTGCAGTCACTGACCTCACTCATCTCTCGTTCTTATTGGCACTCAGTTTCATATGTTATCTTCTCATCAGATGCTCAGAGTACCATGATCACTGTTTGTATCTGTTTCACTCAGGTTTTCAGGATTTGTGTTGTAGGAGGGTTGGGTAGAGTGTGTTAGCAGGATGCCATCTTATCTCTACTTCTTTGGCTGCAGAATTCTGAGTGTAACAGAAAAGATCAGCTTGGTTCACCTGGTCCCTATGCAGTTATAATCAAGGTGAAGTTACTTATCCTGCCTATTTATTTTATTAGCAACAAGTGAGTAAAACCTGATCCTGTCCATTGGTTAGCAGTTATGTGAGCTTACTTCTCTGTAGGATGAATTTCCTCTGTGATAGAACAACGAGTTTCTTTCTTTCCTTGTTTTTTTTTTTTTTTTTT
>NW_006921628.1:1077345-1081651 GCF_000298275.1 Orycteropus afer afer
CCTCTCCAAGTAGTTGACATTGGTAGGCGGGTTCCATCTAGTTCTTCTGGTATTATGGTCATATAGGCTGAGGATCGCATGGTCCACTGGTCCCTTGAACTAATTGTTTTCCAAGTGTCTTTGGTTTTCTTCATTCTTCTTTGCTCTTGAAGAGAAGAGACCCATCATTGCATGTATATGGCTGCTGGCAAGCTTTTAAGACCTCAGTCATTACTCACCAAAGTAGGATGTTGAACACTGTTTTTGTGTAGTATGTTATGCCAGTTGAGCTTGATGTCCCCAGCAACCATGCTCCTGAGCCCACAGGTCCAACTACTTGCTTCCTCTCAGTAGCTGGCTATGCCCAGGAAGCTACCACAACCTTGGTCCTTGTCAGCTCTACTATATGCCTGGACATTCTTACAGCACATAGAAATACACATGTAGAAACACTGTCTGCTAACCCTATACATGGTCATGGGCACTTTCCCCCTGCCTAGACATACCTGATCATTCAGCCTGTCCACCCATTCAGCCTATCTACACATAGACCAATGCTTGCCATCACTGACAATGCAGTACTGTATATGTAAAAGAGTTCATCTTTGTTGTCTGTACCTTCCATGTACCACTCTATGTCTTCCTCTTCCTCAGTGCCACCATGTTGATAACTAACTTTAGGTACATTGCTCTTCCCTTCACCCAAATCAATACTTGTCTCTACCTATCTAGCTGTGTTCCCTCCTCTTCCCTTCCCTCTCATCCCTGATAACCAAAAAAAAAAAAAAAAACTTCCTTCCATATATAAACCTTTCCTTAACTTTTTACAATAGTGAACTAATACTGTATTTGTCATTCTGTGATTGATTGACTTATTTCATTCAGCATAATGTCCTCCAAGTTCATCCACATTATGTGGTGTTTTGCAGATTATAAATTATTCTTTAGGGTTGCATAGTATTCCATTGTGTGTATTTACCATAGTTTAGTTATCCATTCTTCTGTTGATGGGCACCTAGGTTGTTTCCATCTCTTTGCTATTGTGAATAGTGCTGCAATGAACATGGGTGTGCATGTATCTGTCCTTGTCCTGGCTATCACTTCTTTAGGATATATACCTAGTAGTGGGATTGCAGGATCCAATGATATTTCTAATTCCAACATTTTTAAGGAATCACCATACAGATTTCTACAGTGATTGTATCATTTGACAGTTCCACCAGCAGTGTATGAGAGTCCCAATCTCTCCACATCCTCACCAGCATTTGTTATTTTCTGTCTTGTTGAACTTTGCTTCAACTGCCGGGGTGAGATGGTATCTCATTGTTGTTTTAATTTGCATCTCTGTAAATGGCTAGTAGTCATGAACATTTCTTCATGTGTTTGTTGACTGCCTGAATATCTTCTTTGGTGAAATGTCTTTTTATGTCTTCTGCCCAATTTTGTTGAGGTGTTGGAGTTTTCTATAAATTTTAGAGATAAGTCCCTTGTCAGGTATGTCATTGCCGAATGTTTTATCCCAATCTATAGGTTCTCTTTTTACTCTTTTGGAGAAGTCTTTTGAAGCATATAAAAATTTAATTTTTAAAAATCCTATTCATCTAGTTTATCTTCTGCTGACCATAGGTCGATGGATTTATTTCTGGGTTCTCAATTCTATTCCACTGGTTTATGTGTCTGTTGTTGTACCAATACCAGGCTGATTTGACTACTGTAGCTATATAGTAGGTTTTGAAATCTGGGAGTGTGAGACCTCCTACTTTGTTGTTCTTCAATAGTGCTTTGCTTATCTGAGATCTCTTTCCTTTCCATATAAAATCAGTGATTGGTTTTTCCATATCCTTAAAGGTTGATGGGATCTGGACTGAGAGTGCATTGAATATATAGTTTGCTTTGAGTTGTTGTTCTTGTTATGTGCCATCCAGTCAGCCCTGACTCATAGCAACCCCTCCTTGGGCTGCTGAGGCAGTATCACTACGGAAGTAGATTGCCCAACCTTCCTTCCGAGGAGTGGCTGGTGGGTAGTATTGACATTTTCACAATGTTCACTCTTCCTATCCATGAGCATGTATGTTCTTCCACTTAAGTAGATCTCTTATAGTTTCTTGAAACAGTGTTTTGTAGTTTTCTTTGTATGGGTCTTTTGTGTCCCTGGTAATATTTATTCCCAAGTATTTTATTTTATCTGTCTGCTAACCAGAAGGTTGGTGGTTCAAAGCCACCAGCCACTCCATGGAAGCAAAACTGGGCCATCTACTTCCACAAAGATTTACCACCTCAGTTTCAGTGGGGTCCCTATGAGTTGGAATCAACTCAGCGGCAGTGAGTTTGTTTTTTTTGGTTTGGTTTATTGTAAATAGTACTGACTTCCTTATTTCCTGTTCAGTGAGCTCTTTGCTGGTGTAGAGGACTCCAACTGATTTTTGGATGTTGATCTTGCATCCTGCCACTATGGTAAATGTTTTAATACGTTCCAGTAGTTTTCTTTCTGAGTCTCTCTGGTTTTCTACATATAGGATCATATCATCAGCAAATAATGATAGTTTTACTTCTTCCTTACCAATTTGGATGCCTTTGATTTCCCTTTCTTGCCTTATGGCCCTGGCTAGGACTTCCAATACAATGTTGAATAGAAATGGAGATAAAGAGCATCCTTGTCTTGTTTTTGTTTGCAAGGAGAATGGTTTCCATCTCTCTCCATTGAGAATAATGTTGGCTGTTGGTTTTGCCTATATTCCCTTTATTATGTTGAGGAATTTCCCTTCTATTCCTATGTTTCTGAGAGTTTTTTTTTAATGAGCAAATGAGTTAGATGTTATCAAATGCCTTTTCTGCATTGATCGATATGATCATGTGGTTCTTTTCTTTCATTTTACTTATGTGATAGATTACTTTGCTTGTTTTTTTAATGTTAAATTGTCCTTGCATACCTGGTATGAACCCCACTTTGTCAGAATTTTTTTTTTTTTGAAGTCTATTGGTTAGGATTTTGTTGAAGATTTTGTGTCTATATTCATAAGTGCTAAAGGCTCAAGAGGCAGCATTTTCTGACCTCCTCCAACTTCACAAGAGGAAGACAGAATAACAATCAGCAGCCCAATGCTTGCTCCTGTGAGGCCAGACATGCCCCCACCCTGCAGCCCTTTTACCAACTGTGACACCAACCACGTGGCACCTCTCATGGCACCCACCACCTCTCTGCTGGGCTCAATAATTTGCTGCAGTGGCCACACAGAACTCACAGATTATGGGCTTTATTAGGGAAGCAACAGACTACAATTCAAGTTCAGGGACACACTCAGTCTCTCTCAGTTGTCTTTCTCACCTGACTGTCTTTCTCAGCTGGCCATCTCTCTTAGCCAGCAGTTTCTCTCAGTAGCACATCTTTCTCTCAGCAGCAAGTGTCTCTCACTTCTCTCTGTCAGCTGGCAGTCAGAGAGATTCCTTCTATCTTTAGGAGGGCTCCTTTTGAGCCTGGAATAGTGGCCCAAACCAACCAATCCCAACATCAGAGTTCCGCACACCTGAGAGAGAGAGAGTGAACTTTCTGAGAAGATTACTTCATGCTGCTCCAGGTGAATAATTTTAACAAGCAGTGACTCAGTTGCTCACAGCAAAGTGGGAGTTACAAAGACTATGGCTAGAAAACCCATACCATATAGTTTACTAAACTGCAGTGAGAGATACTGGTCTATAGTTTTCCTTTTCAGTGCTGTGTTTGCCTGGTTTTGGTATCGAGGTTATGCTTGCTTCATAAAATGAATTTGGAAGGATTTCATCCTTTTCTATGTTCTGAAATAGTTTCTAGTTCTGGAATGGGATTGGTGTCAGTTCTTCTCTGAACAGATGGTAGAATTCTCCAGTGAAACCTTCTGGGCCATGACTTTTTCTGTTGGTAATTTTTTTTTTTTTATTACTTGTTCAGTTTCTTCTTTTGTTACGTGTCTGTTCAAAAGTTCCTCCTTAGTTTGTAGTAGTTTAGGTAAGTAGTATGTTTCTAGAAACTTGTCCATTTCTTCTAGATTTTCAAATTTGTTGGAGTAAGGCTTTTCATAGTATACTGATATTATCGTTTTTACTTCAGTTGGTTCTTTTGTGGTGTTGCTCAATTTGTTTCTTACTTGTGTTATTTGTATTCTCTCTCTCTTTTCCTTTGTTGAGTTTGCAGTAGTTTCTCAATTTTATTAATCTTTTCAAAGAACCAACTTCTAGTCTTGTTGATTTTTTCTATTGTCTTTCTATTTTCTGTTCCACTTCTTTCTGCTTGAATCTTTATTATTTCTTTTCTTTTAGTGACTATAGGCTTTTTTTTTTTTTTTTTTTTGCT
>NW_006921628.1:1087089-1088345 GCF_000298275.1 Orycteropus afer afer
CGGTTCAAACCCACCAGCCACTCCTCAGAAGGAAGATGGGGCAATCTACTTCTGTAGTGATACTGCCTCGGAAACCCAAGAAGGGGTTGCTATGAGTCGGATCTGACTTGAGGACATATAACAACAACATTGTAAAAAGTCAAGAAAAGGATTTCACAAAAAAAGAATATTCTTTGATGGTTACCAGGGGTTAATGAGGAAAGAAAGGTAAACCATTAACTAGAAAGTAGGCATATATTAACTTGGGTGAAGGGAAAGATAAAAAACAACAACAACAACAAAAAAATAAAAGATAGCTCATAACTCTCTAAATATTTTCATTTGATTAAAATATTTAAAATTTGCCATGCATTCTAGTTTTTATTTTAAAAATTATTTATTAGTTTAGCAATGAGTGTAATCATCATTGGGCCTTTAGTATAATACTAACTCTAATAACTATGAAAGCTTTGTGTACTGAGAAAGCAACTGAGCTGGTAAGGATTTATCTTTTATTCATTCGTTTACTTATTCATTCATCTAGTAAATATTTATTGAAAAACAAACCATATGAAAGTCTTTCATGCAAATTTGTTATAAAATTTAGTCAAGGGCATTGCTTATTTTGTATATCAGTGTTCTATATATGAAGCCCATGTGAAAAACTTTTTTAGAATCAAGTTCCAGAAAAAATCTTCAGCTCTCTTGAGTTGCCCAGTGCTGCCATATCACAAATACCACAAGTCGGCAGCTTTAAAGAGAAGAAATTTATTTTCTCACAAGTCAAGATTAAAAGTCCAAACCAGGGTCTTGGTGTTGCTGATATTTTTCTTGTTGGTATCCCTAAGCATTTCTTGGTTCCTTGGTGTTCCTTGGCATCTGTCTTCCCCCTCACGTATGTCTCTGTGTCTATTCTGGTCTTTTTATAACTCAGAAGTAATTAGGTCTGTGATCTACTGCACACCAGTATGGCCCATTAACATAACAAAAAAAAAATCCCTATTTCCAAACCAAAGATAATCCACAGGTACAAGGACCAAAAATTCAATATATTTTGGAAGGACACAATATAGGTATGCCACCAAGCTGTCTTCTTTTGATAATAGCCATCTGCCATTGTGTTTCCCATTTTGCCCTGGTTGCCAGGAAGCTCAGACACTCTTTTTTTTTTTCTGTGATTTGGGTGAAAATTTACAGAACAAATTCACTTTCCATACAGCAGTTCATATACACTTTGTCTCATGACATTGACCACAATTTACCACAATGCAACAGCT
>NW_006921628.1:1088445-1097359 GCF_000298275.1 Orycteropus afer afer
CAACTTACTGGAAGAGATCCATATTTGTACCCATTCCAAAGAAAGGTGATCCCACAGAATGTGGAAATTATCAAACAATATCATTAATATCACATGCAAGTGAAATCTTATTGAAGGTAATTCAAAAATGATTGCAGCAGTATATTGACAGAGAACGTGCAGAAATGCAAACTGGATTCAGAAGAGGATGTGGAATGAGGGATATCATTGCTGATGTCAGATGGATCTTAACTGAAAGCAAAGAATACCAGAAAGATGGTTAGTTATGTTTTATTGACTATGCAAAAGCATTTGATTGTGTGGATCATAACAAATTATGGATAACATTGAGAAGAATGGTAATTCCAGAACACTTAATTGTACTCATGAGGAACCTATACATAGATCAGGAAGCTATTGTCTGAATGGAACAAGGGGATTCTGCATGGTTCAAAATCAAGAAGGGAGTGCATCAGGGTTGTATTCTTTCACCACACTTATTCAATCTGTATGCTGAGAAAATAATCTGAGAAACTGGATTATATGAAGAAGAATGTGGCATCAGGATCAGAGGAACTAATTAACAACCTGCGATATGCAGATGACATAAGTTTCCTTGCTGAAAGTGAAGATGACTTGAAGCACTTACTGATGAAGATTGAAGACTACAGTCTGCAGTATGGATTACACCTTAATATAAAGGAAAAAAATATCCTCACAACTGGTCCAATAAACTGCTTCATGGTGGATGGAGAAAAGATTGAAGTTGTCAAGAATTTCATATTACTTGGCTCTACAATCAACACCATTGGAAGCAGCAGTCAAGACATCAGACAATGTATTGCATTGGGCAAATCTGCTGCAAAAGACCTCTTTCAAGTGCTGAAGAGCAAAGATGTCTGTTTATCTGGAAATGTCCTAATTTCACCATCATATTCGAGGGACAGTTTTGCTGGGTATATAATTATTAGGATCTCTGGTAACATAGTGCCTAAGGCACTGGACTGCTAACCAGAAGGCTGGCAGTTCAAACCCACCAGCCACTCCTCAGAAGGAAGTATCACTTCTGTAGTGATACTGCCTCAGCAACCCAAGGAGGGGTTGCTATGAGTCAGTGCCGACTCGACGGCACAAAACAACAACAACATAAAATTCTTGGAAATTTTTTTCTTTCAGAGTTATATATATACCATCCTATAGCCTTCTCACTTGCATGGCTTCTGCTGAGAAATCAGAGCTTAATCTTATTGGTTGCCATTTGTAGGTAATTTTACGTTTTACTTGTGGTACTTTCAGGATTCTTTCTTTTTGGTTTTGGTTAGTTTGATTATGACATGCCTTGGTGATTTTCTTTTGGGGTCTATCCTGTTTGGGCTTTGTTGAACTAATTGAATGGATATATTCTTGTCTTTCATCATAACAGGAAAATTCTCTTCTAACAAATCTTCAACAATTTTCTCTCTGGTTTTATTTGTCTCTTCCTGTTTTGGAACTCCATTTATGCACAGGTTATTCCTCTTGATCATATCCCATGTGAATCTTAGGCTTTCTTCATTCTGTTTTGATCTTTTTTTCTGACTGATCCCTTACCAAAGTAGTATTGAGGTATTTGTCTTCAATCCCACTAATTCTGTCTTCCATTGATTCAGTTCTACTCCTTTGTCCATTCAATGTGTTATCTATTTCTGAAATTTAATATTAATCTCCTGGATTCCTATCTATAGATTTTGTATCATTTCTAATTTTTCATTTTTCTGTCATTTTGTTCTTGTATTGTCTTCCCAAATTGTTCTAGGGTTTTGTCTGCATTTTCCTTAATGTTGTCAATATGTTCCATGATCTGTCTCTCAGTCTTAAAGAAGATACCTAAATATAATTCTGAATTCTTTATCAGGGAGTTCCAATGCTGCTTCTTCCTTAGGGATGTTTTCTGGATCTGTATCCTGGCACCTTGTTTCTACTACTTTATCTTGCTTCTTTGTGTAGACTGTGATGATCTGTTGTCTATAAGACAAGGTGACATTTTTGTGTTTATATTTAATTGGTGATTGTATGTTGGTGTGATTTGCTCAAAATTATTTGTTCTTTGTTTTCTTTTGATATAACTGAGTAAGCAGGGTACTATGTTCCTCTATTCACTAGTTGGCAGCACTTATGAACTCTCCACCTGTCTCCTAGTGGTTGTGACAGAGAATGAGAGTGGGTGCACAGATCACTGTTAGCTGTTTGTGAAGACCAGTTATGGGTGAGTCAGGCTCATATGGGCTGTCATCTGTTGTTGGCCAGCTGGTACAGAAGCAAGTGGTGGCCCTCACTTAGTGGGTGGGGCTGCAGGAAGTGCAGGTATGGTTGGCTTGTATGAGCATGGTTGCTTTCCAGTTATCAGCCTCCATTATGTTTGCCTATGCTGTGCTGTCCTCGGCAAGTGGAGTCTATTCTTAGGTCACTGGGATCTAGACGCTACCACTTCAAATATCCAAAATGGCTACACTCCTTGTAAATATTCAAAATGGCTGTACTGTCCAGACAGCCAGAAATTCACAGCTCAGTTTGTCTCCTTCTTTGCTGTTTCCCCTTTTAGTCATCTGCTACCACTGCTGTTGTCCATGAAGTCCTTGGCAAGCAGGGCTGATTTTTAATTACTGCTCAGGTCCTACCACTTGTAAATATTCAAACTGGCCATGCCATCAGGATAGCTGACAGTATGCAGCTCCATTTGTCTCCTTATTCACTGTTTTTATTCAGGTTCTTCTATTAGTTTGTATTTAATCTACTTATGTGTGCTTCCTTTCAAAGTTCACAACTCCAGGATTATCTTTTGTATCTGTGTCAGTTGATTTCGCTTTTCTTTGTTGAAGAAGATCTGTGTAGCTTGTCTATCTATTCTGCCCGAAGTTCAGAACAGTTATTGATGTAATATGTATGGAGATGCTTTGCCAAAGCATAGATACATGTTGGGCATAAGGAAGCTGACTCATCTCAGGGATGGGTTTTTGTAGGCATTGTGTCAAGGCCTGACACATGAGAGGAACTCACTAAATATTTGTTAGATAAATGAATGACTGTACTGAGACCAGCCAGTATGGAGGCAACCTCAACCAAGGAAACCCAAGGAGAGGTTGCTATGAGTCGGGTCTGACTCGATAGCACATAACAACAACATAACAATAGTAAGTTAGGAGCTCTGGTAGAAAACAAGTTCTTGTGCATGTTGCTGAGAGGAACCATCCTATGGAACAAGGAGGGGCACTGTAGCTTCTTGGCCTCTGTCACAGTGATAGGGACAAATAATTTAAGATTTGAAGAATTTGAGATTTCCTTCTCTGGCCTATCTTCATTTTCCACAGTGTATTTTTTCCTCGGAACTTATTGTTAGCTGCCATCTAGTTGGTCCCTGACTCATGGTGACCCCATGCATAATGGAACAAAGTACTGCCAGGTCCTGTGCCATCCTCATGATCAGTTTCAGATCAGACTGTTGTTTCCTTTGTATGATCTTCAGAAGCAGATTACCAGGCCTTTCCTCCTAGTCTGTCTTAGCTGGAAGCTTCACTGAAAGCTATTCAGCATCAGAACAATGCACAGTCTTCCTAAGACAGTTGAGTGGTGGGTGCACATAAGGTGCATGGCCAGTACTTTAATCTGGGTCCTCTGAATGGAAGGTGAGAATTTTACCTTTCCTCATAAACAGCACATGTTTACCTCCATGCCTTTGCACCAGTTGTCATCTCTCTTTGCCCCGCTACCTGCTGAACTCTCATGTAGCCTTGGGTCATTCTCTCATTCTTCTGTACAGGTAGCCTAGTATGGGGTTGACTCTCATATTCAGGAGCCAGGCTGCCTGGGTTTCTATCCTGGGACTGCCACTTACTAGTAGTGACTTTGGCATGTTACCTAAACCACCTAATAATCCTAGATGTTGGTTTTTCATTTGGAAAATGGGGATTATAAGAATAATACCCAAATCAGAGGATTGTTATAAGGATTCAATTCATGGATAAACATAGAGGACATAGAACAGAGACCAGACCGCAATACTCAATACATGTCAGCCATCATTTATATTGTGATTCCCTTCTCTTCTGTACCCTTGCCAGAGGTATTTTTCTCCTCTGTCTTTCCACCACTTTGTTCTTGTCTCTTTCTAATTCACTACCTTGGCTGGCCCAGTCCTCTATTCAGCAATTCTCAAGGGCAACCTATTACCACACTCAGTCACATTCCAGCTCCTTAGCAGAGTTGAGGCTTTCCATTTTCTAGGCCAACCAATTTTGACCGCATATTTTCCTTTTTACCTAGACCTGATGTTCCTGCCTTAGTGTGCTCTATCTTCACTGCCAGCAAAGTGTGTGCTCTCTTATCCCTTTGGTCTAGTTGATTCAGGCCATTCTTCCTGTGGCCTTGTCCTTTCCCCACCTTCACGTGCCTGAACCTCTGCACCTGGGGGAGGAAAGAGCAGCAGCCTGGCTTTCCTTAACTGAGAGCTTCAAGTACTCTTGGCTTGGTTCTGGAGGTCAGATTCTGCACTTATATCCAGACCTGCATGATTCCTTCATAAAACCACATAGTTATAATCATATTCCAAATATACTCCTCAGATCATATTCCAAGATACATTTGTACATTGTTGAAGCTCATCAGCTTTAAAGCTTGCAAAGGTTAATGCTCCATCATCACCCGAAGAGCCTTCATGTGCTTATCTCCTTGTGATCAATTTTATTACCGGAGTTTGGTTACTTCAAAGGCCAGCATCAGGCATCTTGAAGGATTTTCATTTAGAAAATATGAAGGAGACTGTTTATGCTATAGGTGGGGTCACTGCATCTTATTGTCTCTGACTATGTATGGCTTTTAAAGTCACCATTTAATGATTCATATGTAGCAGAAAATGCTTATCATATAAAGTTAGAGGAAAAAATCAGAATGCCAAATTGCAATTGTAATATGATTACAATTATGTGGTTTTATGTAGGAATCATGCAGGTCAGGAATATGGGCAAGGACTAGAAGAAGCTGTGGGCAAATAAAAATAGTTTGATTTCTTGGGGAAATGAGATTGGAGACAATTTTTACTATTATTATTTACTATTATTATGTTCATGTTTCTGCCATTATACAAGATACAAGCATCAATTTAACAATGATAATGCAGTCACTATCATTTATGATATCATATTAATAGTGTAATAAGCACATGCTTAATCTAAGCCACTGAGCTCTGCACTTTATTTCACTTAATCCTCACAGCACATCTATGAGGTGGGGATGATTATTCCTGGTTCATTGGTGAGAGAGTACAGGAATTACTCAAAGTCACACAGCTGCTAAGGGACTGAGCCCTATTCCGCACTATGCCTCCTCTCTCTTTGAACCTGTTCTCTCAACCACTGCTTCTTTCTTATTTAAACCAAACAACTTCCTATAACTCAATAATACAAGCTTATTATTTTTAAAAATTACAGTTTGGATAAAAGGAAAAATAAAACTTTAAAATAAAAAGTGGTCTATAATGTCATGTCAGCACCCACAAAGAAACTTCTTAACCTTTTGAACATATCCTCCAGAACGTTTGCTCTCACTGCTTTATTTTGATACTCTTCTATGGATACTTTAATGTTTTCTTAGTCTGGGAAGCAGAGGAAGATGATGATTTGTCTTGAGGCTAGAGCTTAGAGAAATCACAGAACATCTGTTTAGTGGCAGTGTTCTATCTCTAGAAATCTAAGGTGAGGATGACTCAGGGATTGGAGTTTTGAATGGATCTACTTAGGTCAACTGACAGAGTCAGGCAAGCTAAATGGCAATATTGTACTTAATCGACTATTCCAACTCTAATACGTCAGTGGCCTAGAGACTAGATATATTCCAGGAACACTTGAAAATCTTCTTTAGCTAAGAAGCTGAGCTTTAAAACAATCTCGTGCACATCGAGAATGAAGAATGGAGACCAATTCATCATAAACACTCATAAAATTATAAAACAATTAGGGAGTAAAAGACTCATGATTTTCCTATAAATGTCAGTACTATCAAGAGATAGTAGACTTTCCACTGGAATGCTTATACACTGCTGATGTGGTGTAACCACTGTGGAAATGGGATGGTTGCTACCTTAAAAAGTTGGAAATAGAAATACTATATGATCCAGAAATCCCACTAGTAGGTATATATCCTAGAGAGATAAGAGCCATGACACAAACAGATACATGTACACCAATGTTCATTTCAGCACGGTAGTAAAAGGTTGTAAACAACCTAAATGTCCATCAATGGAGGATCAACAAACAATGGAATACTATGCAACATTCCATCACTTGTGTGTTAGTTTGTCATACTGTGCTGGCTTGTATGTTGCTGTGAGGCTAGAGGCTAGAGACTATGCTACTGGTATTTTGAATACCAGCAGGATCACCCATGGTAGATAGGTTTCAGACTAAAACAGACTCAGAAGAAGGAAGGGGCCATCCATTTCTCAAAGAAATGGCCACTGAAAACCATATTAATAGCTGTGAAATATTGTCTGGTATATTATTGGAAAACTTTATAAATAGCGGTGAAACACTGTCCAATATAGTGCAGGAAAATGAGCCCCTCAGGTCCGAAGACACTCAAAATATGACTGGGTAAGAGTGGCCCCCTCAGAATAGTCAACCTTAATGATGTGGATGGAGTAAAGCTTTCAGGACATCCATTTGCTGATGTGGCGTGACTCAAAATGAGAAGAAACAGCTGTGGACATCCATTAATAATTGGAACATGGAATTGGAGCATGAAGTATGAATCTAGGAAAATTGGAAGTTGTCAACAATGAAACGGAATGCATAAAGATCGATATCCTAGGCATTAGTGAGCTGAAATTGACTGGTTGTGGCCATTTTGAGTCAGACAACCATATTATGTACTGTGCCGGGAATGACAGATTGAGGAGGAGTGGCATGGCATTCATCTTCTCAAAGAATGTTTCAAGATCTATCCTGAAGTACAATGCTGTCATGATAGGATAATATCTATACGTCTACAAGAAAGAGCACTTAATACTACTATTACTCAAATTTATGCAGCAACCACCAAAGCCAAAGATGAAGAAATTGAAGATTTTTACCAACTTCTGCAGTCTGAAATTGACCAAACATGCAATCAAGATATGTTGATTATTACTGGTGATTGGAATGCAGAAGTTGGAAACGAAGAATCACTGGTAGTTGGAATATATAGCCATGGTGATAGAAATGATGCTGGAGATCTCATGATAGAATTTTTCAAGACCAACAACTTAGTCATTTCAAGTACCTTTTTCAACAATATAAATGGCGGCTATACACATGGACTTCACCAGATGGAGTACACAGGAATCAGATCTACTACATCTGTGGAAAAAGGCAATGGATTAACTCGGTATCTTCAGCCAAAACAAGGCCCAGAGCTGACTGTAGAACACACTGTCAACTGCTCATATGCAAGTTCAAGCTGAAGGTGAAGACAATTAAAACAAGTCCATGAGAGCCAAAATATGACCTTGATTATATCTCATCTTAATTTAGAGACCACCTAAACAATAGATTTGATGTGTTGAACACCAGTGACCGAAAACCCAAGAAATTGTGGGATGACATCAAGAACATCATACAAGAAGAAAGCAAAAGGTCATAAAAAGATGGGAAAGGAAGACAAGACCAAAATGGATGTCAGAAGAGACTCTGAAACTTGTTCTTGATCAGAGATTAGCTAAAGCAAATGGAAGAAATGACTAGATAGAAGAACTGAACAGAATATTTCAAAGAGCAGCTTAAGAAGACAAATCAATTATTATAATGAAATGTGCAAAGACTTGGAGTTAGAAAACCAAAAAGGGAGAACACACTCAGCATTTCTCAAGCTGAAAGAATTGAAGAAAAAATTCAAGCCTCGAGTTGCAAGATTGAAAGATTCTATAGGCAAAATATTGAATGATGCAGGAAGCATCAAAAGAATATGGAAGAAATACACAGGGTCACTATACCAAAAAGAATTGGTCAATGTTCATCCATTTCAAGAGGTGACATATGATTGAGAACCAATGGTACTGAAGGAAGAAGTTGAAGCTGCACTGAAGGAACTGGCAAAAACAATGCTCCAGGAATTGACAGAATACCCACTGAGATGTTTCAACAAATGAATGCCATGCTGGAGGCACTCACTTATCTATGACAAGAAATTTGAAAGACAGCTCCCTGGCCAACTGATTGGAAGGGATCCATATTTTACCCATTCCAAAGAAAGGTGATCCAACAGAATGTGGAAATTATCAAACAATATCATTAATATCACACTCAAGTAAAATCTTGCCAAAGATCATTCAAAAATGGTTGCAGCAATATATTAACACTTCCACAAACATAAGCTGGATTCAGAAGAGGACATGGAACCAGGGATATAATTTCTGATGTCTGATAGATCTTGGCTGAAAGCAAAGAATAACAGAAAGATGTTTACTTGTGTTTTATTGACTGTGCAAAAGCATTTGATTGTGTGAATCATAATAAATTATGGATAACATTGAGAAGAATGGAAATTACAGAACACTTAATTGTGCTCATGAGGAACCTGTACATAGACCAAGAGGCTGTTGTTCGAACAGAACGAGGGGATACTGCATGGTTTAAAATCGAAAGGGAGTGTGTCAGGGTTGTATCCTTCACCATACTTAATCTGTATGCTGAGCAAATAATCCAAGAAGCTGGATTATAGGAAGAAGAATGAGGCATCAGGATTGGAGGAAGAATCATTAACAACCTGTGATATGCACATGACACAACCTTGCTTGCTGAAACTGAAGATGACTTGAAGCTCTCACTGATGAAGATTAAAGACTACAGCCTGCAGTATGGATTACACCACAACATAAAGAGAATGAAAATCCTCACAACTGAACCAATAAGCAGCATCACAATAAATG
>NW_006921628.1:1099594-1110572 GCF_000298275.1 Orycteropus afer afer
CATAGTCTCAGGGGTTCCACCAGGCTCTATCAGACCAACAAATCTGGTCCCCCCCTTTTGAAGCTCAGATACTCTTGATGCTCAGTCTCAAGCATCATAATAATCTTCATGGTTGATGTATTTATCTCTTTCTCTTTTTATGGCCTTGGCTTTCTGCTCTATTAACCTTATAGTACATCTCCTTCTTTGAAAAGTCTAATAGCAAAGATGCTCATTTCACTGTGATTCATCTGGAGTTTTTCAAATGTGCTTGAGCATGAAATCCTTATTTTCCATAACTCAAGGAACAAAAGCCTCCACAGAAGCTGAGGAGGAATGCTTATTCTTAAGTCCTAGGTCATATCTAGTCATAGTCATACTACATAGACTGTTTGAATTGATTCTATAACCTAAATAGATCTTCTGGTTGATTATATGCTCTTAGAGTGTAATTTTTAATGGTTGCATAGAATTCGATTGTATGAATATTTCATGACTTGCAGAACTCCCATATTGCTGGGAGTTTAGATTTTTTCCACTTTTGGCTCTCATAAGGATCCCCTGATGGGCACAAATAATTAATTGCTTGGCTATAACTGAAAGGTTGATAGTTTGAGTTCACCAAAAGATGCCTCAGAGGAAAGGCCTGGCAATGTGTTTTTCTGAAAGGTCACAGCCTTGAATACTCTACTTCGCACACATGTGGTTGCTTTGAGCTGAATTAACTTGACAGCAACTGGTTTGTTTTTTGGGGGGTTTGGTTCTCATAATGAATATTATTATAGCACTGCACACTTCCAAAAAGATTCCATCATGTGAAACTTGGTTTTCTTGAGGAGTAGTATCTGCACAGACTCTTCACGGGTGATTTTCCTCTAATTTAAGGCACTTGGTAGCCAGGAATACTCTGGAGAAAAGGGAAGGACAAACACTTAGTAAGGGTAGGAAAGAACAATTAATTATTTTGCAGCTAAATTAGATTTTTTTTTTTTTTTTTAAATCTATGTGCCTATGGCTAGAATTCTGGCCCAGCTTAAAACTTCTGGGGTTTGTAGGCCTGGATCCTTGAGCAAGGGTTGGGAAACATATAGAATATGGGAAAAATTTCTGAGTAGTTTAGAATCAGAAGTTATGTTGCTCTCAAACACTCTTTCTATGAGTATCTAAGTCATTGTTTCTCAAAGTGTGAAGGGATTTTAGGTTGTTCATGATATAATTTTCAGATGGTGTTCCATGAACATGAGGAGCCTCTGGGTGGTACAAATGATTAAGACATTCAGGTAGAACCAAAAGGTTGGAGGATGGAGTTCACCCACACACTCTTTGGAAGAAAGGCCTGGCTATCTACTTCAGAAAAATCCATTGAAAACCCTTTGGAACAAAGTTCTAGTCTGATACACATAGGGTCACTATGAGTCAGAATCAACTCGATGGCAGTTAGGTTTTATTTTTTTTTCCTTCTATGAGTATGAATCACTTGATGAGAAAGTAATTTCCTTTTCATTTTTGTTCAATTCTCCTGATTTTGTGTGTTTGTTTTGCGAAACCAGTCTTTGACACCTAACGTCTTCTAACTTCTCCTTTGGGGAAGGAGAGAGCAAGCCTTACGGTGAGAGCTCTGGTAGTGGCTAAAATTCTATCCTCTTGTTTTATTTTCACTATCTTTATTTTTAGTTTTTTAAAATGACTTCGGTGAAAGTTCACAGAGCAAATTAATTTTCCATTCAACAGTTCTTATATACTTTATCTCGTGACATTGATTGCAATCTCCACAATGTAGCAATTCTCTTCCCACTTCCACTCTGTGGTTGTCTTTTCCCAGTGTCCTTCCCTATGCATTCCTGCCCTCTGAGATTTCTCCCTGACCCAGACTTGCCCTTCTGGTCTCCCATGGTTGATTGTTCTAAGCAGTGCACATACCTGCTGTTCATCTTGTAGTCCTGCCTACTGTTTGGCTGAATGTTAAGCCATGGAGTGAGTTCAGTTCTGGGCCTGAAGGGCGACTAGGTGCATAGTCTCAGGGGTTTCACTAGTCTCTCTCAGACCAGTAAGCTTGGTCTTTTTTTTATGAACAAATCTGTCCTGAACAAAGTGCAGCTGGAATGCCATATAATTTTGAGTTTTGTTCTACATTTTTCTTCCACACTATCCAGAAGTTCCTATTTTTATTCCTTTCTACGTGTTTAGCAGTGGTAGCCGGGCATGATCTAGTTCTTCTGGCCTTAGGGTCATGTAAGCTTAGTTTCCCATGGTCCACTAATAGTTCCATACATGCATCCTTGATTTTTTCCACTCTTCTTTGCTCTGAACAAGGAGAGATCAATTGTTGCATCTTATATGGCTGTTTGCAAGCTTTTAAGACCCCAGTAGCTACTCACCAAAGTGGGAGTAGAAAAACTTTTTTCGTGTACTGTTATGCCAATTGAGCTTGATGTCCCAGGGACCTTGGCTCTGAGCCTGCAGGCCCAGTGACTCATTCCCTCAAAGTGTTTGATTGTGGCTAAGAAGTTTGCATAACTTTGCCCCCTGTTGTTGTTATTAGGTTCCCTTAGGTTGGGCTCTGACTCATAGTAACCCTATGTACAACAGAACAAAACACTCCCAGTTGTGACCATCCCCACAATCCTTGCTATACTTGAGCCCATCATTGAAGCCACTGTGTCGGTCCACCTTGCTGAGGGTCTTCCCTTTTTTTTTTTTTTTTTACTGACAGTCCACTTTACTAAGCATGATATCCTTTTCCAAAGAACGGTCCCTACTGACAATGTGACCAATGTAGGCAAGATGAAGTCTGGCCATTCTCAGTTCTAAGGAGCATTCCAGCTGCACTTCGTCCAGGATGTATTTGTTCATTCTTCTGGAAGTCTATGGGATTTTCAGTATTCTTTCTAAACACCATAATTCAAAGGCATTAGCTCTTCTTTGGTCTTCCTTATTCATTGTCCACCTTATATATGCATATGAGGTAATTGAAAATACCATGGCTTGGTTTAGGAGCACCTTATTTCTCAAAGTGAAATCTTTGCTTCTTAACACTTTGAAGAGCTCTTTTGCAGCAGATTTGCCCAGTGCAATACATCTTCTGATTTTTTGACTGCTGTTTCCATGAGTGTTGATTGTGGATCCAAGTAATATGAAGTCTTTGATAACTTCAATTTTTTCTCCTTTTATCATGATGCTAGGATAAATCCAGTTATGAGGATTTTCATTTTCTTTATGTTGAGGTGTAATCCATACTGCAGACTGTAGTCCTTAATATTCATCAGTAAGTGCTTCTAGTCATTCTCACTTTCAGCAAGCCAGGTTGTGTCATCTGCATATTATAGGTTGTTAGTGAGTCTTCCTACAATCCTGATGCCACATTCTTTTTCATGTAGTCCAGCTTCTTGGATTATTTGCTCAGCATACAGATTGAATAAGTATGGTGAAAGGATAAACCCTGACATATTCCTTTCCTGATTTTAAACCATGCAGTGTCCTCTTGTTCTGTTCAAATGAAAGCCTCCTGGTACATGTACAGGTTCCTCATGAGTGCTATTAAATGTTCTAGAATAGTCATTCTTCTCAATGTTATCCATAATTTGTTATGATCCACACAATCAAGTGCTTTTGCATAGTCAATAAAACAAAAGTAAACATGTTTTGGATATTTGCTTTCAGCCAAGATCCAGCAATGCTATCCCTCATTCTACATCCTCTTCTGAATTAAGCTTGCATTTCTGGAAGTTCTCTGTCAATATACTGCTGCAACCATTTCTGAATTATCTCTAGTAAGATTTTACTTGAGTGTGATATTGATGATATTGTTCGATAATTTCCACACTGTGTGGGATCACCTTTCTTTGGAATGGGTACAAATATGGATCTCTTCCAGTCAGTTGGCCAGGTAGCTGTTTTCCAAATCTCTTGGCATAACTGAGTGAGTGCATCCAGTGCGGCATCCATTTGTTCAAACATCTCAGTGGGTATTGTGTCAATTCCTGGAGCCTTGTTTTTCACCAATTCCTTCAGTGAGAGTCCAAATCTTTCCATATCTTCTCCATCATTTGTTATTTTCTGTCTTGTTGTACTTTGCTATTAATGCTGGAATGAGAAGGTGTCTCACTGTTGGTTTGATTAGCAACTCTCTCATTGCTAATGATAGTGAAAATTTCTTCATGTTTGTTGGTTGCCTGAATATCTTCTTTGGTTAAGTATCTGTTCATATCTTCTGCCCATTTTTTATCTGGATTTTTTGTCTTTTTGATGTTGAGGTGTTAAGAGTTTTCTATAAATTTTAGAGATAAGTCCTTTGTCAGATATATCATTGCTGAATATTTTTTCCCATTCTGTAGGTTCTCTTTTTACTCTTTTGGAGATGTCTTTTGATGCACATAAGAATTTAATTTTTAGAAGATCCCACATCTAGTTTATCTTCTGCTGTTTGTGTGTCTTAGGTTATACTTGATATTATATGATAAATGAGAACCACTAAGTTTGTCCCTATTTTTTCTTTGATAAACTTTATAGTTTTAGATTTCAAATTTAAGTCTTTGATTCATGTGGAGTTAGTTTTTTATGTATGGTATGAGGTATGGATCTAGTTTCATTTTTTTCTGCAAAAGGATATCCAGTTTTGCTGACACCATTTCTGAAAGAGAGTATCTCTTCTCCATTGTTCTAGCTACCTAGTGCCACTTTGACAAGAATATACCACAAGTGGGATGACTTTTACAAACAGAAGTTTATTCTCTTACAGTTTGGAGGTTTTAAGTCTGAGTTCAAAGTGCCAGGTTCAAGGGGCTGGGTGAAAGCCCCTCAACCTTGGCTTCAGCTTTGCCTCCTATTCCCAGTCCACTGAAGCTAAAGGATTTTCTTCGCTCAGACAGCAACTAGCTGCTGAGACTGACAAGCCCAAGGCTGACAGGTAATAAGGCACAGTCCCAATGTTACCAAACCACATGGAAGGCCATTAATTCAAGTCCATTGAAAGTCCCCAGGTTGGCAGAGCATGGCAAGCTGCTGAACAATGACTCGGCTACATGCAGGGTTCAAGCATGCCATAAGCTAGAGACCATTCTGAAAGCAGCTGCTTATATACGGGAAGCAGACTGCATCCCTAAAGCAGCTACTCAGCTGCTTGTGGTAGGTCCTACCAAGGAGTTGATTGCCAATCTCATCATGGGGAATAACTACCATCAGCTGCCCAGCCACTCAACCAGGCCCAACCAAGTTGATGTATATACAGCTTTACCTACCACATCCATTTAATGGATTTCGACCCTTTGTCAAAGATCAACTGACTGCAGGTTGATGGATCTTTTTCTGGATTCTCAATTCTGTTCCACTGGTCGATGTGTCTGTTGTTGTACCAGTACCAGGCTGTTTTGAGTACTCTTTTGAAATCTAGGAGTGTGAAACCTCCTACTTTGTTGTTCTTTAATAGTGCTTTGCTTATCCAAGGGTTCTGTTTCCTTTCCATATAAAATAAGTGATTGTTTTTTACATATCTTTGAAGAATGTTGATGGAATCTGGACCAGTATTGCCTTTGTATAGATTGCTTTGGGTTGTATTGATCTTTTCACAATGTTCAATCATCTTGTCCATGAGCATATGTTCTTCCATTTATGTAGATCTCTTATGGTTTCTTGAAATAGTGTTGTAGTTTTCTTTGTACAAGTCTTTTGTGTCCCTAGTGAGATTTATTCCCAAGTATTTTATTTTTTTGGTAGCTATTGTAAATGGTATTCATTTCCTTATTTTCTCTTCAGAGACCTCTATGCTGGTGTAGAGGAATCCAACTGCTTTTTGTATGTTGATCTTGTATTCTGCCATCATGCTAAGTCTTTCAATAAGTTTCAGTAGTTTTCTTGCTGAGTCTCTTGGGTTTTCTGTGTATAGGATCATATCATCTGCAAATAGGGATAGTTTTACTTCTTTCTTACCAATTTGGAGGCCTTTGATTTCCCTTTCTGGCCTTATTGCCCTGGCTAGGGCTTCCAATACAGTGTTTAATAGAAGTGGTGACAGAAGATATCCTTGTCTGGTTTTTGTTCTCCAGGGGAATGGTTTCAGTCTCTCTCCACTGAGAATAATGTTGACTGTTGCTTTTGCATATATGCCCTTTATTATGTTAAGGAATTTCCCTTCTATTCCTATTTTTCTGAGAGTTTTTTTATTTTTAACAGGAATAGGTGTTGGATTTTATCAAATGCATTTTCTGCATCTATTGATATGATCATATGATTCTTTTCCTTTATTTTACTTATATGATAGATGATGTTGATTGTTTTTCTAATGTTGAAACATCCTTGCATATGTGGTATGAATCCTACTTGGTCATGATGTATTATTTTTTTGATAGGTTGTTGAAGTCTATTGGCTAGGATTTTGTTGGAGATCTTTGCATCTATATTCATGAGGGATATTGGTCTGTAGTTTTACTTTCTAGTGCTGTCTTTGCCTGGTTTTGGTATGAAGGTTATGCTTGCTTCATGAAATGAATTTGGGAGGATTCCATTCTTTTCTGTGTTCTGGAATAGTTTGAGTAGGATTGGTGTCAGTTCTCTGAAAGATTGGTAGAATTCTCCAGTGAAACTATCTGGACCACGACTTTTTTTTGCTGGTAATTTTCTTAATTACCTATGCAATTTTTTCTTTTGTTATGAGTCTGTTCATATTTTCTACCTCAGTCTATATTAGTTTAGAGATGGTAGTACATTTCTGGAAATCTGTCCATTTCTTATGGATTTTCAAATTTGTTGGGATATAGTTCTTCATAGTATCCTAATACTATTCTTTTTATTTCAGTTGGTTCTGTTGTGATGCCACCCATTTCATTTCTTATTCATGTTATTTGCATCTTCTCCTTCTTTAACTTTGTTAAGTTTGCTGGTGGCTTTTGAATTTTATTGATCTTTTAAAAGAACCAGCTTCTAGTCTTATTGATTTTCTATTATTATTAAAACTATTGTCTTTCTATTTTCTATTTCATTTATTTCTGCTCGAATCTTTATTATTTCTTTTCTTCTGGTGACTGTAGGATTTTTTTGCTGCTCTTTTTCTAATTGTTGGAGATGTTGGGTTAAGATGTTGATTTTGGCTCTTTCTTCTTTTGTGATGTATGCATCTGTTCCTATAAATTACCCTGTGATCACTGCTTTTGCTATGTCCCAAAGATTTTAGTATGTTTTGTTTTCATTTGATTCAAGGAATTTTTTAATTTCATTTTTAATTTATTCTATTCCCTAGACATTTTTGAGGAAAGTGGTAGTCAGTTACCATGAATTTGTTCTTTTTCTGTTGGTCTTCCTATTATTGATTTCTAATTTTCCAGTATTATGATCTGAGAAGATGCTTTGCAGTATTTCAGTGTTTTTAAATTTACTGAGGCTTGCTTTGAGGCCTAATTATGGGCTATCTTGGAGAATATTCCATGTTGTTGTTGTTCTAAGGTGCCATCAAGTCGTGTCTGACTCATAGCAACTCTATGCAGAGCAGAACGAAACACCAACTGGTCCTGAGCCAGCTCCATGATTCTTGATATACTTGAGCTCACTGCTGCTGCCACCATGTCAATCCATCTCATTGAGGGCCTTCCCCTCATTTGTCAACCCTCCACCTTACCAAGCATGACATCCTTCTCCAGGGAATGGTGAACAACATGACTAAAGTAGATAAGATGAAGTCTGGCCATTCTCACCTCCAAGGAGCATTCTGGCTGCACTTCCTCCAGGACAGACCTGTTAGTTCTTTTAGCATTCCACGGTACTGTCAGCATTCTTCTCCAATACCACAGCTCAAAAGCATCAATTCTTTGGTCAGCCTTATTTATTGTCCAGCTCTCACATGCATATGAGGTGATTGAAAATACCATGGCTTGTGTCAGGTGCACCTTAGTCCTCACAGACATCTTTGCTCTTCAGCACTTGAAAGAGGTCCTTTGCAGCTGATTTGCCCAGTGCTATACGTCATCTGATTTCCTGACTGCTGCTTCCATTGGCATTGATTATAGAACCAAGCAATGTGAAGTCTTTGACAACTTCAATCTTTTCTCCGTTTATCATGATGCTGCTTATAGATCCAGTTGTGAGGATTTTTGTTTTCTTTATATTGAGCTGTAATCTATACTGCAGACTGTATTCTTCAGTCTTCATCAGTAAGTGCCTCAAGTCATCCTCACTTTCAGCAAGCAAAGTTGTGTCATCAACATATCACAGGTTGTTAATGATTCTTCCTCCAATCTTGATGCCATGTTCTTCTTCATATAATCCAGCTTTCAGATTATCTGCTTGGCATACAGATTGAATAAGTATGGGGAAAGGATACAACCCTAACACACTTCTTTCTTGATATTAAACCATGCAGTGTTCCCTTGTTCTGTTTGAACAACAGCCTCCTGGTCAATGTACAGGTTCCTCATGAGCACATTCAAATGTTCTGGAATTCCCATTATTCTCAATGTCATCCACAATTTGTTATGATCTACACAATCAAATGCCTTTGCATAGTCAGTGAAGCACAAGTAAACATATTTCTGGTATTCTTTACTTTGAGCCAGGATCCATCTGACAGCAGCTATGATACCCCTTGTTCCATGTCCTCTTCTGAATGCAGCTTGTACCTCTGAAAGTTCTCTGTCAATATACTGCTATAACTGTTTTTGAATTATCTCCAGTAAGATCTTACTTGCGTGTGATATTAATAATATTGTTTGATAATTTCCACATTCTGTGGCATCACCTTTCTTTGGATGGGTACAAATCTGGATCTCTTCCAGTCAGTTGACCAGGTAGCTGTCTTACAAATCTCTTAGCATAACCGAGTGATTGCCTCCAGTGAGGCATCTGTTTGTTGAAACATCTCAGTGGGTATTCTGTCAATTCCTGGAGCTTAGCTCTTTGCCAGTTCCTTCAGTGCGGCTTTGACTTCTTCCTTCAGTACCATAGGCTCTTGATCATATGCCACCTCCTGAAATGGATGAAGATCTACCAGTTCTTTTTGGTACAGTTACTCTGTGTATTCCTTCCATCTTCTTTTGATATTTCCAGTATCATTCAATATTTTGCTCATAGAATCTTTCAATATTACAACTCAAGGCTTAATTTTTTTCTCGGTTCTTTCAGCTTGAGAAATGCTGAGCATGTTCTTCCCTTTTGGTTTTCTAACTTCAAGTTTTTGCACATTTCATTGTAGTAATTGGCTTTGTCTCCTTGAGCTGCTCTTTGAAATCTTCTGTTCAGCTCTTTGATCTTGTCATTTCTTCCATTTGCTTTAGCTACTCTCCACTCAAGGGCAAGTTTCAGAGTCTCTTCTGTCATCCATTTTAGTTTTTTCTTGTTTTCTCGTCTTTTTAGTGACCTCTTGCTTTCTTCTTGGATGATGTTCTTGATGTCATCCCACAATTCTGGTTTTCAGTCACTGGTGTCAATGCATCAAATCTGTGCTTTCAATAGTCCCTAATTTCTGGAGGGATATATTCAAGATCCTATTTTGGCTCTCATGGACTTGTTTTAACTTCAAGTTGAACTTGCATATGAGCAGTTGATAGGCTGTTCCACAATCAGCTCCTGGCCTGAAGATATTGAGCTTTTCCATCGCCTCTTACCACAGATGTAGTCAGTCTGTTTCCTGCGTATTCCATCCGGTGAAGTACATGTGTATATCCACTATTTGTGCTGTTGAAAACATGTATTTGCAATGAATAAGTGGTTGGTCTTGCAAAATACTATTGTGCAATTTCCTGCATCATTTCTGTCACCAAGGCCAAATTTTACAACTACTGGTGATTCTTCTTTGTTTCCAGCTTTTCATTCCAGTCCTCAGTGATAATTAACACATCTTGATTGCATGTTCAGTCAATCTCAGATTGTAAAAGCTGATAAAAATCTTCAATTTCCTCATCTATGGCTTTGGTAGTTGGTGCATAAATTTGAATAATAGTCATGTTAACTGGTCTCCCTTTTAGGCATATGGATATTATCCTATCACTGACAACATAGTACTTCAGGACAGATCTTGAAACATCCTTTGTGATGATGAATGCCATGCCATTCCTCTTCAAACTGTCATTCCCAGCATAGTAGACCACATGGTAGTCTGATTCAAAATGGCCAAAACCAGTCCATTTCAGCTCACTAATGCCTAGGATATCTTTATTGATAAAGATGCTTTGCAGTATTTCAATGTTTTTAAATTTATTGAGGCTTACTTTGTGGCCTAATATATGGGCTATCTTGGATAATATTCCATAGGTTTAGAAAAAAATATATATTGTGCTGTTGTTGGGTGAGTGCTCTGAGGATGTGTATGAGGTCAGGTTGGTTGGTTGTATTGTTTAGTTCTTCTGCATCTTTATAGACTTTCTTTCCAGTTCTATGTTTTATTGAAATTGGTGTATTAAAGTTTCCTACTATTACTGTCTTTTCACATCTGTTAAAGTCTGACTTATGTATTTTGTGGCTCTTTCATGGGGTGTATATATATTTATTATGGTTATGTCTTCTTGTTCAATTGATCCTTTAATCATTATATAATGTCTTTCATTGTTTCTTATGGTCATTTTTGTCTTAAAGTCAGTTTTATCAAAAATTAATATTGGCACTCCTGCTATTTTTTGATTGCCATTTGTTTGGTATATATTTTTTCAACCTTTGATTTTCAGTCTATTTTTGTCTTTGTGTCTAAGGTGTGTTTCTTGTAGACAGCATATAGATGGGTCATGTTTTCTTACCTAGTCTGCAAGTCTCCATCTCTTGAATGGTGCGTTTAATCCATTTACATTCAGTGTAATTATAGACAAGTATGAATCTATTAGTTCCGGCAAGATGGAGGAATAGGCAGAAAGACTGCACAGACCCTCTTCAACAAAGAAAAGGGAAACCAATTAACACAGACACAGAAGATAATCTTGGACCCCTGAACCTTGAAGGGAAGGATATAGAAGTGGACTAAACCCCAACTATCAGAAGAATTTGTGTGAAAATACCAAAAAAGGAGACATATGGAGCTGTGGTCTGG
>NW_006921628.1:1115302-1128676 GCF_000298275.1 Orycteropus afer afer
TTGTTTAATAAATGGCGCTGGCAAAACTGGAGATCCATTTGCAGAAAAATGAAACAAGATCCGTACCTCCCATCATACACAAAAATGAACTCCAGATGGATCAAAGACTTAAATGTGAAACCTAAAACTATAGAGTTCCTCAAGGAAAATCTAGGGGCAAATTTAAGGGCCCTAATATATGGCATAAATAGACGATCAAGCATAACTCAAAAGGCACAAACAGCAGAAGAGAAACCAGATGATTGGGACCTTCGAAAACTTAAATTTTTATGTGTTTCCAAAGACTTCTCCAAGAGTCAAAAGAGAACCCACAGATAGGGAAAAAATATTTGTAATAACATATCTGACAAGGGACTTATCTCTAGACTTTATAGAATACTTCAACACTTCAGTAACAAAAAGACAAACAATCCAATTAAAAAATGGGCAGAAGATATGAATAGACACTTCACGAAGGAGGATATTCAAGTGGCCAACATATGAAGAAATGCACATGATCATTAGCTATTAGGGAGATGCAAATCAAAACAACAATGGGATACCATCTTGTCCCAGCCCTAGTAGCAAAGTTCAACAAGACAGAAAATAACAAATGCTTGTGAGGTTGTGGAGAGATTGGGACTCTCATACACTGCTAGTGGGAATGTCAAATGTTACAACCATTGTGGAAAACAGCAGTATGGCAATTCTTTCAAAAGCTGGAATTAGAAATACCATTTTACACAGCCATTCCATTACTAGGTATATACGCTAAAGAAGTGAGAGCCATGGCAAGAACAAATATATGCACACCCATGTTCATCGCAGCACTATTTGCAATAGCCAAAAGATGGAAACAACCTAGGTGTCCATGAACTGAGGAATGGATAATCAAACTATGGTACATACACACAATGGAATACTATGCAACACTAAAGAATAATGTAGAATCTACAAAATACCACATAATGTGGATGAACTTGGAAGACATTATGCTGAGTGAAAAAAGTCAATCACAAAAGGACAAATATTGTATTAGTCCATTATTGTAAAAGTTAAGGAAAGTTTATCTATAGAAGGAAATTTTCTTTGTTGGTTACCAGGGGTGGGAGGGGAGGGGAGGGGAGGAAATGCTGTTAGATAGATAGAGATAAGTATTGATTTGGGTGAAGAAAAAGGCAATGTACCAAATGTGAATGACCAGCATGGTACCATTGAGGATGAGAAAGACATAGAGAGGTACATGGGAGGTACAGACATCAAAGATGAACCCTTTTGCACATACAGTACTGCATTGTCAGTGAAGGCAAACATGGGTATATGGATGGATAGATGGGTGGACAGGCTAAACGATTAGGTATGTCTATGAGATGGGCATTGTACCCAAGAACATATATAAGGATGGCAGACAATAGTTCTATAAGTTTATGTGAATGATCAGAATTCCCAGGTGTATAGCAGAGCTGACAAGGGGCAAGATTGTGGTCATGGCTTGGTCACAGCCAGCTACCCAGAGGGACTGAGTAGTTGAACCTGTGGCCTTGGAACCATAGTCACAGGGTACATCAAGCTCAATTGGCAGAACATACTATACAAAACATTGTTCCACCTCCTACTTTGGCGAGTAGCGACTAGCAAGCTGCCATCTAGATGCAACAATGGGTCTCTCCTTGTCCAGAGCAAAGAAGAATGAAGAAGACCAAAATTCATGGAACCAATTAGTCCTAGTGACTGGTACACCATCCGATCTGTAGCCTACATGACTATGAGACCAGAAGAACTAGATGGTGCCCAGCTAGCACTGTCATCCACTTGGAAGGGGATCTACGTAGGAGATGCTTGATAGAGAGGGAGAACAATGTGGAACAAAACTCAAAATCATTTGGAGGAAAAAAACGGGGGGGGGGGACCAGGTTTGCTGGTTCGATAGAGCCTGGGGGAACCACTGAGACTATGGCCCTTAGCTGCCCTTCAGATCTGGAACTGAACCCATACCTGTGGTTTCCAGCCAGATAAACGACAGGCATATGAGTTGAATTTACCTCAAGTAGAAACACTCCTTGGAGAGAACAATCGTGGCAGAAAGAAGGGCTACTTATGCATGGGGAAATAGGTCAGGGGGCAGGAGTGCATGGAGGGATGGACACAGGAAGAGATAACTATGGGGAGGAAGTGGGAGGGGAGCTGTTGCATTGTGGTAAACTGTGGTCAATGTCATAAGAAAAAGTATATGTGAACCACTGTATGGAAAATGAATTTGCTCTGTAAACCTTCATCCAAATCACAATAAATAAAAAAACAAAATAAGCATGAGTCTGTTGATGTCATTTTGTTACATGTTTTGTGGTGGTGTTGCTGATTTCTTTGTTCCATATAATTTTCTGTGCAGAGTTCATTTTGTTTATGATTTGTGTTATAATCTCCTTCATTGCTGTTGTTTTAGTATTTGCTAAATATTTGTGTTTGTCTTTTTAAATTTTAATGTGAAGGTTTATTATTTTTCTTTGACATTACCCTGTGATTTATAATTTTCTTCTCAAGTTTAAAACTGTCTATTGTGTCTATTGCAAGGAAAGGTTTATCTATAGAAGGAAATTTTCTTTGTTAGACTTCGTTACTATTTAGGAGTTCTGTAACTACACTATTTATTTCCTCTTTTTGGTTTGTAGTTATCCTCATTTACCAATTGATCTTTCTGATTCCCTGTTTATAGTCTCCTCCCCCCATTTTTATTGTGATTTGAGTGAAAGTTTACAGAGTAAACTCATTTTCCATACAGCAGTTCATATGCATTTGTTTCATGACATTATCGGCAGTTCCCAACAATGTAACAACTCTCTTCCCACTTCCTCCCCATAGTTACCACTTCCCTTGTGTCCTTCCCTCCCTTGCACTCCTGCCCCCCAAACTGTCTCCCTGTGCAAACATTGCCCTTCTGTTTTCCCACGATTGATTGCTCCAAGGAATGTATCTACCTGATGTAAATATTCACACCATATGCCTGTCTTTTGTTTGGCTGAAAGCCACAGGAATGAGTTCAGTTACAGACGTGAAGGGTAAGTAGAAGCCATATCTTAGGGGTCTCACCAGGCTCCATCAGACCAGCAAACCTAGTTGTTGTTTTTTTTTTTTTCTTTTTTATGATTTTGAGTTTTGTTCCACAATGTTCTACCACTCTATCCAGTATTTCTTGCACTGATCCCCCTCTCAGTGGTTGACAGTAGTAGCTGGGCACCATCTAGTTCTTCTGGTCTCATGGTCATATAGGCTGAGGATCCCATGGTCTGCCAGTCCCTTGGACTAATTGTTTCCATGCGTCTTGTTTTTTTCATTCTTCTTTGCTCTGGATGAGGAGAGACCCATTGTTTCATGTAGATTGCTGCTTGCAAACTTTTAAGACCCCAGTGGCTACTCACCAAAGTCCCCCTTTACAGTCTTGAAGCTGATTTTACTTTGGATATTTCTATAACTGGGTTAGTTTCTGGGTTATCATTTGTAGGGTCTTTGTGTGAACGGCTCCCTTTATCATCTCTTGTATGATTGGTCTGGTTTTAACAGATTCCCTTAATTTCTCAATTTATCTGGAAATGTCCTAATTTTACCATCATATTTGAGGGACAGTTTTGCTGGGTATATAATGCTTGAATTTTTTTTTTTTTTTTTCTTCCAAGGTTTTATACATTTCATCCTTCTTGCCTGCATGGTTTTTGTCAAGAAATCAGAGCTCAGTCTTATTGATTGCCCTTTGTAGGTAACTTTTTGTTTTCTCTGTGCTGCTTTCTGGATTCTTTCTTTGTCTTTGGTTTTGGTGAGTTTGATTATGACATGTCTTGGTGATTTTCTATTGGGGTCTATCCTATTTGGTGTTCATTGAACTTCTTGAATGGATATATTCTTGTCCTTCATCATATTAGGGAAATTCTCTTCCATCAAATCTTTGACAGTTTTCTCTGTCTCTTCCTGTTCTGGAATTCTGGTTACACATAAGTTATTCATCTTGATGGTATCCCATATGAATCTTAGGCTTCCTTCTTCTTCTTCTTCTTCTCCCTCTTATTTTTTTTTTTTAATATTTTTTTCTTATTGATCCCTTAACAAAGTAGCATTGAGGTATTTGCCTTCAATCTCACTAATTTTCTCTTCCAGTGATTTTATTCTCATCCTTTCCCCATTCAATGTGTTATCTATTTCTGAAATCTTCTGGATTTCTGTTTGTTGTTTTTGTATCATTCCTAATTTTTTTTTTTTTTGTCAATTTATTCTTGTGTTGTTTTCCTAAACTGTTCTAGAGTTTTTTCTGTATTTCCCTTAATTTTGTCAGTTGTTTTCCTTGATTTTGTCAGTGTTTTCCTTGATCTGTCACTCAATCTGGTGAAGGTTTCCAAATATAATTCTTTTGAATTCCTTATCAGGGAGTGCCAATGCTGCTTCTTCCTCAGGGATGTGTCTGAGTTTGTATCCTGGTCCCTTGTTTCTACTACTTTATCTTGCTTATTTATGTGGACTGTGATGGTCTGTTGTCTCTGAGATATACTGGTGTGAATCATTCAAGATATTTTTTTCCCGTTATTTTGTTTTGATATGTCTGTGTAAGCAGTGTATTATGCTCTTCTATTCTCTTGTTTTTAGCACTTATGCCCTCACCACCTCTCTCCTGGTTGATGTGATAGAGAATGTGAGTGCATGCACAGATCTCTGTTAGCTGTCATAAAGAGCAATTGAGGGTGAATTGAGCTGGCATTGGCTGTCATCTGTCATTAGTCAGTTGATCCAAAAGCAAATGGTGGCCCTCACTTAATGGGTGGGGCTGTAGGAGGTACAGGTATGGTTGGGTTGTGTGGGAATGCTTGCTGTCTCCAACTCAGTTAGACAAAAAATAAGTAAATATAAAAACCAATAAAATGAAAACAACAGAATAAAAACTCAAACTACATAAACAAACAGAAACAATCACACAAAAAGGCAATAAATGAGAAGAAAATTTTAAAAAATATATATATGTTATAAAAAGATGAAAGATAATGAGGAAAAGAGGAACAAAATCCCCACAGTACATGGGGAGGGGAAAAAAACAGAAAAGAGCAAGAATAAATGAATAGTAAAGAAAGAGTGGGAAAACTGCAAAAGGGTAAACAAGGAATGGGGAAAACCAAAAGAAAGAAAAAAGAAGGGAACCAGGAAAAGGGAAGAGATGAAAAAAATAAATAAGAACCAGGGAAGGGAAAGAGGAAAAATAAATAAATAAAAAGGAAGAAAGGAGGAAGATAAAAATAATAATTTAAAAGCAAACAAAGGAAAACAAAACTGTGTTTTGGGTGGGGAACAGTACCTAGGCTCTGTCAGGGCACAGAGTGGAATTCATGCTGGTCAAGAAGATGGGTGGAAGCGGGGGATGGCCACAGCTTTGTTCACCAAGAGAGTGTCGGATATAAGTGTAACAAGGGAAATATCATACCTTTCCAGTCAGCAGCCTTCAATGCAGTTGTTGGTGCTGTCTTTGTCAGGTGGAGTATATTCTTGGGTCACTATCCAGGTCAGAATACCACTTGGATATATTCAAAATGGCCATGGTGTTTGCAAATATTCAAAATGGCTGCACCCTCAGGACAGCCAGCAGTCTCTTGCTCTGTTTCTCTCCTTCTTTGCTGTTTTCCTTTCTGATTGTCAGGCACCAGTGCAGTCCTGCAGTCCTTGCACATGTAGTGCTTGGTGAGCAGAGCTGATTCTTAGGTTGGTACTGGGGACACCCTTAAATATTCAAAATGGCTACACCCTTAGGACAACTGGCAGTCCACGGCTCTGTTTGTCTCTTTAATCACTGTTTTCATTCAAGGTCTTCTACGAGTTGGTGTTAAATCTGCTTCTTTATCCTTCCCTTCAAACCTCAGGGTTGTCTTCTGTATCAGTTTCAGTTGGTTTCTCATTGCTTTGTTGCAGAGGGTCTGTGTAGCTTGTCTGCCTATTCTGCCATCTTTCTGGAACTCCCCTAATAGCATTGGTTCTTGATCATATGTCACCTGCTGAAATAGTGGAACATTTTTTTACATAGTGGCTTAGTGTATTCCTTCCATCATTTGATGCTCCTTGAATCATTCTATATTTTTCCCATAAAATCATTAATTTCTTCATCTTTAACTTCAGTGGTTGGTGTGTAAATTCAAATAATAATATTATCATCTGGTCTTCCTTGTAGGTGTATGGATATTATCCTATCATTGACAGCATTGTATTTCAGGATAGATCTTGAAATGTTCTTTTTGACAATGAATGTGATGCTGTTCCTCTTCAACTTGTCATTCCTGTCATATTAGACTATATAATTGTCTGTTTAAAAATGGCCAAACCCAGGCCATTTCAGCTCACTGATGTGTAGTATATAAATCTTTATGCATTCCATTTCATTTTTGACAACTTCCTGTTTTCCTAGATTTATACTCTGTACATTCCATGTTCTGATTTTAGTGGATCTTTGCAGCTGTTTCTTCCCTTTCTGAGTCATGCCCCATCAGTAAATGGCAGTTCTGAAATCTTTTCCCCATCCACGTCATTAAGGTCAGCTCTACTTTGAGGAGGCAGCTCTCTCAAGTTGCATTCCGAGTGCCTTCCAACCTGTGGTGGGCCTCATGTTCTGGCACTGTATCAGACAGTGTTTCAGGCTATTCATAAAGTTTTCCAGTAATATATCAGACTGTTTCACTGCTATTCATAAAATTTTCACTGGCCAATTTTTATAGACGTGGATGGCCCCTTCCTTCTTCCCAGCCTGTCTTAGTCTGGAAGCTCTGCTGAATACTGTCCTCAATGAGGGACCCTGTAGGACCTTGAAATACCAGTGGCATAGCCTCCAACCTCATAGCAACATGCAAGCCACCACAGTATGATAAACTGAGAGACAAGTTTCTTCTGTTGGCTCCATTATATATATGAGCATTTTAATCAGCACATACAAATAGGTATATAGAAACATCATCTGCCAACCTACATGTGGTCATGGGTATATTCTGTTTCACTTACCCATACCTAATCATCTTGCTTGTCAACCCATAGATTAATGTTTGTTATTGCTGATAATGCACTATTGTATGTATGTATGTAATACATACTATTCATTGCATGTAAAACTTTTACCATTGTTGTCTACCTCTTGTGCACCTCTCCATGTCTTCCTTTTCCTTAGTGTTATTGTGCTGGCCACCTGCTTTTGATATGTTGCCTTTCCCTTTGCATAAGTCAATGCATGTCTCTTACTGAGCTAGCAATTTTCTTTTTAGGAAGAAAAAATTGTGATTTGGGTGAAAGTTTACAGAGCAGATTCATTTTCCATTCAGCAGTATATGCACATTTTGTTTCATGACATCAAGTGCAATCACTATAGTGTAAAAGCTCTCTTCCTACTTCCTCCTTGTAGTTAACTCTTTCCTTTGTCTTTCTTTCCTATCCATTTCTCCCCCTGAGCTGTCTCCCTGTGCAAATACTGCCCTTCTGTTCTCCCATGATTGATCGTTCTAAAGAGTGTATCTACCTGGTGTAAATATTCACCCTATATACCTGTCTTTTGTTTGACTGGAAACCACAGGATTGAGTTCAGTTCCAGGCCTGAAGGCTAACTAGGACCCATTGTCTCAGGCATTTCACCAGGCTCTATCAGACCAGTAAACCTGGTCTTTTTTATGATTTTGAGTTTTGTTCCACATTGTTCTCTCACTCTATACAGGATCTCCTAAACTATCCCTTTCCAAGTGGTTGAAAATGGTAGCCAGGCACCCTCTAGTGCATCTGGTGCCATGATCCTATAGACTGATGTTTGCATGGTTCACTGGTCCCTTGGACTAATTGTCCATGCATCTTTGGTTTTCTTTATTCTTCTTCGCTCTGGACAAGGAGAGACCAGTTGTTGCATCTAGATGGCCACTTGCAAGCTTTTATAACCCTAGTCACTACTCACTAGAGTAGGACGTGAACAATATTGTTGTGTAGTATGTTATGCCAACTGAGTCATCCACAATACATGGTCCTGAACCCACAGGTCCAACAACTTGCTCCATCAGGGTGATTGACCATGGCTAAGAAGTTATCATAACTTTGCCCACTGTTAGTTCTATTTATATGGACATTCTTAGAGCAAATTCAAATATGTATGTACAGATATCATCTGCCAACCTTTATATGTTCATGGGTATATTCCCTTTTGTCTAGACATATCTAATCATTCAGCTTGTCTATGTATCTATTTACCTGTAGATTAATGTTTGTTATCATTGATAACACAGTATTGTGTATGTAAAAGGGTTTATCTTTGTTGTCTGTACATCTTATGTACCTCTCTGTGTCTTCCTTTTCCTTACTATTACTGTGTTGGTCACTTGATTTTGTAGATTGCTTTTCCTTCACCCAAATCAATGCTTATCTCTTACCTGCCTAGCAATTTTCCCTCTCCTTCACTCCCATCCCTGGCAAACAACAAAGTAACTTTCCTTCCTACGTAAACCTCTTTGACTCTTTATAATAATGGACTCATACAATATTTGCCCTTCTGTGATGACTTATTTCACACAGCATAATGTCCTCCAAGTGCTTCCATGTTATGAGATTGCAGTGTAGTAAATTAGATATAACGTGGCTTTTCTACCCATAAGTCTTTGTAAACTCCATGGTGGAATTTGCTGTGAGCAACTGAGTAGCTCTTGATTGTTATAGTTATCCACCTGGGGTGTTTCTGTTGGGAGCAGCATGAAGTAATTTTCTGGGAAGTTCTTTCTCTCTCAGGTATATAGAATTCTGATGTTGGGATTGGTTAGTTTGGCCACTCTGCCAGGCTCAAAAGGAACCCTCCTAGAGGCAGAAGATATCTCTCACTGCCAGCTGGGAGATGCAAGAGACACACATTGCTGAGAGAGAGATGCAAGAGACATGCGCTGCTGAGAGAGAGAATGAGAGACACATGCTGCTGAGAGAGAGACTGAGAGACATGCACTGCTGGGAAAGAGACTGTCGGCTGAGAGACTGAGTGTGTTCCTGAACTTGAATTGTAGCCTGTTGCTTCCCTAATAAACCCCATAATCTGTGAGTTCTATGTGGCCACTGCAGCAAATTATCGAACCCAGCAGAGAAGTGCTGTAGAAGGGTTGGTGTCAGGATTGGTGAAAGGGCTGGAGGGAGGTGGCATGTCTGGCCTTGCAGGGATAGGCCCTTGGGCTACTGATGGTAATTCTGTCTTCCTCCTGTGGGCTTAGAGGAGATCAGAAGATGCAGTCTCCCTGCTCCCTTTGCAGAGATGTTTCAGGGATTTATTATTTGTTAATGGTGCATAGTATTTGGGTATCTATTCATCTGTTCATGGGCATTCAGGTTGTTCCCATCTCTTTGGTATTGGGAATAGTACTATGATGAACATGCGTGTGCATACATCTGTTTGTGTCCTGCCTCTCACTTCTTTAGGACTTATACCTAGTAATGGGATTGCTGGATCTAGTGGTATTTCTATTTCCAAATTTTTAAGGAATTTCCATACCAATTTCCACAGTGATTGTATCACCACCAGCAGTGTATGAGAGTTCCAATCATACACTTCATTTGTATGAATATCAATTCATTTGTTATTTTCTACCTTGTTGAATTTTATTTTTATTGCTGTGGTGAGATGGTATCTCATTTTTGTTTTGATTTGCATCTCTGTAATGGCTAATGATCACAAATGTTTCTCCCTGTGTTTGTTGGCCACCTGAATATCTTCTTTGGTAAAGTGTCTGTTCATGTCTTCTGCCCATTTTTAAATTGGATTGTTTTGTCTTTTTGATGTTGGGGTGTTGGAGCTTTCTATAAACTTTAGAGAAAAGTCCTTGTCAGGTATGTCATTGCCACATATTTTCTCCCAATGTGTAGATTCTCTTTTAACTCTTTTGGAGAAGTCTTTTGATGCACATAAGAATTTAATTTTTAGAAGGTGCCAATCATCTAGTTCATCTTCTGCTTTTTGTGCATTTTGGGTTATGCTTGATAGTCTATTTATGCCATAAATTAGGGCCCCTAAGTTTGCCCCTATTTTTCTCTGGTAAACTTTATAGTTTTGTGTTTTACATTTATGTCTCTTATCCACCTGGAGTTAGTTTTTGTGTATGGTGTGAGGTATGGATCTTGTTTCATTTTTCTGCAAATGGATAACCGGTTTTGCCAGCACCATTTATTAAAGAGACTATCTTTTCCTCATTGAATGGATTTTAGCCATTTGACAAAGATCAGCTGACCACAGGTGAGTGAATCTATTCTGTTCTGTATCTTAATTCTGCTTCACTGGATATGTGCCAGTTGTACTAATATAAGGCTGTTTTGACTACTGTTGCTGCATAGTATGTTTTGGCCTTGGGGACGTTGGCAATTTTTTTTCTTTCAGGGCTTATATATGCCATCCCATTGCTTTTTCACCTACATAGTTTCTACCAAGAAATCAGAACTTAATCATATTGATTGCCCTTTGTAGGTAACTGTAGTAGTTAAGATTATGTGCCAACTTGGCTGGGCCTGGTTTTGAGTGACTGGGCAACTGGGTGGAGTTATCCCCATGATGAGACCGGTGATCAACATCATGGTGGAATCTACTGGAGCAGCTGAGTAGCTACCTTAGGGATGTGGTCTATTTCCTCATATAAAAAGCATTGAGAAAGGTCTTGGCATATTTTTGGCACACTTGGACCCTGCATGTAGCTGAGTCTTCATTCAGCAACCTGCCATGTTGTCTGCTGATCTTATGATTGTTCTTGAACTTGAACCAGTGGCCTGCTGTGTTGTTTGATAATTTTTAAACTATGCCATTTTATTTGTCAACCTTGGGTTTGTCAGCTTCAGCAGCCAGTAGCTGCCTGAACTAAGAGACACCTGTAGCTTCAGTGGGCTGTGAGTAAAAGGCAGAGTAAAGCCCAAGGTCAAGGAGCTTTCACCCAGCCCCTAGAGCTGACACTGTGAACTTGGACTTCTAGCCTCCTAAACTGTAAGAGAATAAATCCCTGTTTGTTAAAGCCATCCATTTGTAGTATTTTCCACTAGAGCAGCACTAGAGAACCAAAACAGTAACCTGCTCCAGTGGTATATGTGCTATATGGAAAGTGGATTTGCTCTGTAAATTTTCACCCAAATCACAATTTAAAAAAGAAAAGAAAAATTCAAAAAGAAAAGCAAGGGGTGGGAAAAACAAAAAGAAGAAGAAAAGAAAGAAAAAAGAGAGCAACCAGAAAATGGGGGGTGGGGAATGAAAGAATCAGAGAATGGAGAGGAGAGAAAAAATAAGAAAGAAAGGAGGAAAAAATAATTAAAGGAAAAGAAAACTGGAAGAGAAAGCCACGTGGGTGGTGTTCCTACTAGTTAAGCAAGCGGCAAGAAGCAGGTCATTTGGTCCTGGCAGTAGTTCCTGCCTACCCAAAACGCAGCTGGGGCAGGGTGCCTGGTTACAGACAAGTTCTTACTGACCCAAAAGATGTCTGAGGGCAGGGCTCATGGACCCAGAAAAAGTTCCTCTCAACGCAAATGATATCTGGGTGCAAGGTGCCTGTTTCCGGAAGGAATTCCTGTCAGCCCAAAAAGCAGCTGGGGACAAGGTGGCTGGTCCTAGAAGAAGTTCCTGCTATTCCCAAAACAGCTGAATACAGGGCTCTTGTTCCTAGAAAATGTTCCTGCCAACCCAAAAGGCAGTTGGGAACAGGGCAGCTGATTCCAGAACTAGTTCTTCTCTACCCAAAAGGTAACTGGGGGCAGGGCATCTGATCCCAGACAAATTCCTGCTTGCCCAGAAGATACCCAGCATGTCTGGACTGAGAAACAGTTCCTGCTGGTCCAAAAGGTGATTGGGAGCAAGACATCTGTTTCCAGAGCAAGTGTCTGTTGCCCAAAAAAGCAGCTGTGGGCAGGGTATCTGGTCCAAAGTTCCTGCTGTCTCAAAAGGCTACTGGCCCTGTTCCCAGAAAAAGGTTCTCTCTTTCAAAAAGGCAGCTCAGTATAGGGTGCCTGTTCTCAGAAAAAGTTCTTACTGGCCAAAAAAGTCCTTGGGAGCAGGGTGCCTAGTTCTAGAACTAATTCCTGCCTGCCCAGAAGGCAATTGGTGGCAGGGTACCTGGTCTGGGTACCCTGTATTCAGAGAGCCCTGTACTCAGCTGGAGTTCCAGCTGGTCCAGAAGATGGGCAGGGGTGGTAGAGGCCACACCTCCATTCACTCACAGGGAGTGGGGTACAAGGGAACAAGGAGAATATTGCACTTTTCTGGTTATCAGCCACCAATGTGGTTGCCCATGTGGTCCTCGGCAAGTGGAGCCAATTATCAGCTTGCTGTCCAGATAGGAATGCCACTTGCAAATATTCAAAACATCCACCCAAATACCTAAAATCTTTACAGAAACAATAGAAGACAGATACAGAGCAATGCCTCGTAGACACCAAGACATTATGGGAGAGAGAGCCAATGGATCTACTGTCTCAGGACCATGGTTCTTGGAGACACCAGACTCAATTGGCACAGCAAAATACATAAAAGCCTTGTTCCTCATCCTACATTGGTGAGTAGGGACTGGGGCCTTGAAAGCTAAGATGCACCTAATGGTCTCCTAACATTGGAAGTGAAGAAGACTGCAAAACAAACAAACAAACAAAACAAACAAGGGCATTTGGAAGTAATCAACCCTAGGACATGATGGCCCTCAAGACCAGAAGAACTAGATGGTGCCTGGCTACAAATGCCAACCACTAAGGAGAAGATCAAATCTGGAGATCCTGGACAGAGTGGGAGGAAAAACATGAAACAAAATCCAAAAACTTGATAATGACCAGAATTACTGGTCAGATGGAGTCTGGTGAGACCCCCGATACTACGGCCCTGGGATCCATTCTGGGCCTGGAATAAAACTCACTCCCAGGGGCTGGCTCTCAGCCCAATAGTAAACAAGAAGTACATGCAGACCACTGAACCCAAGGTGACGCACCCACATACTCTATGGAAATACATCCCTTCTAGCAGTAGACCACAGGGCACCAGAGGGGCAACATTTGCATGGAGGAAATGCAGGACAGACAGGAGTGCATAACTATGAGGGGCACAGGGGGAGAGTTACTGGGCAGGGAAGGTAGGAGACTGGGTTAGGGTTGGGCATGGTGAATGGGGAGCTAAACTAAATGAACACATAATATTGAATGTAAAACAAAATTTTTATTTGTTTTTAACTATTTATTTATTTATTGTGATTTGAGTGAAAATTTACAGCAGTTCACATACACTTTGTCTCATGACATTGACCACAATTCATCACACTGCAACAGCTCCTCTCCCACTTCCTCACCCACAGGTGTGGGTTCAATTCTAGACCTGCAGGGCAGCTAGGGGCCATAGTCTCAGTGGTTCCACCAGGCTCTATCAGA
>NW_006921628.1:1128983-1135740 GCF_000298275.1 Orycteropus afer afer
AAAGTCCACAGCTCTGTTTTTCTCGTTATTTGCTGTTTTCATTCTACTAGTCAGTATTTAATCCACTTCTTTATCCTTCTCTGCAAGGATACCTTCTGTATCTGTTTGAATTAGTTTCTCATTTCTTATAGAGGGTCTGTGTAACTTGTCTGCCTATTCTACCATCTACACTGTATTTACTTTTTAAATTAGCTACTTAATTCTGGTTATGGAAGGAAATCCTAGTAGTGATAAGTTTGAAAATAAATTTAAGTAAAGAAAGTGATAAAACTTTGAGAAAAATTGCAAATAAATAATAATACTCAGATATGACAAAAAAAATAATAATAAATAACTGAAATTTATAGACACTTATGTACATGAAAAGATTTCACCAAAAGAGTGAAAAAAGAACCCACCACTGGGAAAACAGTTTTGGCAATGACATATTAGACAAGGGGCTAATCTCTAAAATTTATAGAAAATTTGAACACCTTAGCAAAAAAAAGATAAATAATCCCATTAAAAAATGGGCAGATAACATGAACAGACACTTCACCAAAGAAGACATTTAGGCAGTTAAAAAGACATGAAGAAATGCTTGTGATCACCAGCCATTCAAACTCAAACCAAACTCACTGCTCTTGAGTCAGATGCAACTCATAGCGACCCCTCCTTGGGTTTCTGAGGCAGTATCACTATGGAAGTAAATTGCCCAACCTTCCTTCTGAGGAGTGGCTAGTGGGTTTGAAGTACCAGCATTCTGGTTAGCAGTCAAATACAAATCAAAACAATGAGATGTCATCTCACCCCAGCACTAATAGCAAAGTTAAGAAAACAACAAATGCTGGAGAGGTTGTAGAGAGACTAGACCCCTGACACACTGCTAATGGGACGGTAATATAGTACATCCACTGTCAAAAATGGTATGATGTTTCCTTGAAAAAGCTGGGCAATACTGTATGATCCAGCAATCCCACTATTAGATATATATCCAAGAGAAATAACAGCCATGACAAGAGCAAATATATACACATCCATGTTCATCACATTACTATTCACAATACCCATCAGCAGAGGAATGGATCAACAAACTATGGCACATACACACAATGGAATACTGTGCAACACTAAAGAACAATTATGAATCTGTTAAACATCTCATAACATGGATGGATTTAGATCTCATATGCTGAGTGAAGTTAGTCAGTCATAAAAGGACAAATATTGTGTGAGAGAACTATTGTATAAAGTCAAGAAAAGGGTTTCACAAAAAAAAAAAAGAAATAGTCTTTGATGGTTACCAGGTGTTGGATAGGAAAGGAAAAAAAAATATAACAGAAATTCAAGAAAAAGTGTTAACCTGGGTCTCACTTGTGAGCTCTTTATGGTTATATCTGTATGAGCTTCATTCATAGCTCTATTTTGGGTCCTCAGCCTGGTTTTCTGTTTTCTTTCTCATCTGTAGGGACATTTAATTGGGTCTTAAAAGACAAGTGAGCCTTTATCACATCCTAGAGAGTGAGAATAGGGGCCCCTTGAGGTGTCAGACCCCTATTGCAGATCACGATCAGATTTTCATTATAAGGGAATTTCCTTATAACAGGACAAAATAACACGTGGAACCAATAAATATAAAAGAAATCATTGAAGAACATTTTGGGCAATGACACTATCTGGGAATTGGAGAGATATTTCTCTTTTCCCTTCTGGTCGCTGGGAGAGCAAATAGCCCTAACGGAGATCAGCAAATAACAGCAATAAAAACTAAAGCCCGTGTGTGAGACTGAAAGGAGATGTCAGAGCTGCGAGGGGAAAGAGGGAGAACTGGCAGTGGAGCGGAGCAGAGAAGTGAAGGTTTAAGCCTATGAGGCACAGGTGGGATTTTTATATTAAGCAAGTGAAAGACTACAGGGGGAAAGTCAGGCCAGCTTTATTTTTTTATGACAGAATCAATAGAATCTAATCAAGGTTTGAATGTGATCAGGGTAAGATGAGAAGTACTAAGTAAGTCCTCATAGGCAGTAACTAGAACATAATTGTGTCTGGAAGGGATTATCAGAATGATGTTCCATGTTTCTCTAAGCCCCGCTGGGGATGGAGACTCTGAAATTAAGGAAGGGTGACATGACTGTAGTTTTGCATCCCCAGAGTTTTGCTTGCCGCCCCCCCCCCCACCTTTTTCCCCCCTGCTCTGCAGAATTCACCTGAGACTGGGCTTTCAGCTATGAAAAGAAATGAGAGAAAGATGTGCTTTTGGAGGAAGGCAGAGAGGAGTGTTACAGGTCACTGTCTGAGATTCACAGAATCTTGTTGGGTTTTCACATACAGATACTCAGCTGGGAGGTGATGATGAGTGGGGTTCCAAAAAGGGCTGGGGACTAAACTTGTTCATTATCTCCACTCACTTCCTTCTTGAGTCCATCTTATGGAAATAATATAAGCAAAAAACAAACAAACAAACAAACAAACAGTGCTTACCATGCAAATGCAGCTTCAAGGACTCCAAAGCAGACATACCAGGCCAATCCACTTAAAACAAGAGAACCGGTCATCCTATGTGCACTAGCCCCCAGCCAGGTGTCCCTCATAGTCACCCCTACAGAGAAATTCTGTAGCCACCACTAGAAAGTGAATATGATTTCAGTTCACTGATTATACTGGGAACAGGAGAAAAAGTGCAAGGCCTCATAGGACATTGGCTGTATAGCTACTTTAATTGTACAGGATCTGGTTTATGATGTGCCTGATTCAGTGCCTGACCTTGGGCATGAGGGAGGGTTCAGGTAACCAGAAACTAATTCTTGAGGAGCCCAATCAGAGTCCAAGTGGCTGTATTAGTTTCCTAGGGCTGCCATAACAAAGTGCCACAAATAAGGTGGCTTAAAATAACAGAAATTTATTCTCTCTCAGTTCTGGAAGCCAGAGGTCAGGGTGTGGGCAGTCTGTGCTCTCTCTGAAGGCTCTAGGGGATGATACTTCCAGTTTCTCTTCCAGCTTCTGGTAATCCCAGGTGTTCCTTGGCTTGTGGCAGCACTGTTCCAATCCTTGCTTTGTTGTCACATAGCATTCTCCTTTCTGTGTATCTCTCTGTATTTCTTCCCCTCTTATAAGTCATAGGAATCATAATGGGATTAAGGTCCACCCCACTGCAGTATGATCTCATGTTAACTACATCTACAATAACCTTATTTCCAAAAAAGGGCACATTCTGAGGTTTGGGGGGTTAGGGCATCAAAAGACCTTTTTGTTGCTGTTATGTGCCGTTGAGTTGGATCCAACTCATAGCGACCCCTCCTTGGGTTTCCGAGGCGATATCACTGCAGAAGTAGCTTGCCCAACCTTCTTTCTGAGGAGTGGCTGGTGGACCTTTGTTTGTTGTTGTTGTTGTTATGTGCCGTCAAGTCGGACCCGACTCATAGCGACCCCTCCTTGGGTTTCCGAGGCAGTATCACTAAAGAAGTAGATTGCCCCATCTTCCTTCCGAGGAGTGGCTGGTGCATTTGAACCTCCAGCCTTCTGGTTAGCAGTCAAGTGCCTTAGGCACTATGCTACCAGAGCTCCCTTAGGGGGACACAACTCAACCCATAACAGACACTCAATAAAGACTCCTAAACCAATCAGCTTAGGCTGTGGGCCCCAGCCATATGCTGTGGGAGGTCAGAGGAGGCTGTTACTAACTTTGGTTGAGGGATGGGTCAGAGAAGGAAAGTGAAGATATCAACTGGATATGATTTCTACATTGATGTTGAAGCCTTGAGCAGTTGGCTCAGTCCACACAACCCTCTGAGACAGGTATTTTATTCCATGCACATAGTATCAGCTCAGGAAACATGAATGTTTGGCAGAGTGAATACATGAATATTTCTAATGAAGAAATATCTTGTCAGAGGCCACTGGGCTTCTAAATTGCAAAGCCAGATTTCAAGCCCAGGAACCTCATAATCTTTCTATTGCACACAAAGCCCTTGCTGGATGGTAGAGTGGAAAGAGCTAGAAACACCAGGCAGCCTTGAGAAGAGTGTAAAAGGAACCAACCAACGCTGGGTTTTTCAGAAGGGAAAGAATCAGCTCTTACTTGTAGATACCTGTTACCTTCTCATGGGAATAAATTCACATTAGCCAGTGAGGACACTGCTAATTTGCAATATTTGTCTTTAAGAAACCAAATAAACAAAACAAAAAACCACGTTCCTCTGTCTTCACTCTTGGGCATCTCACCAAGTAGCTCTGGTGTGACGATCAGATTTAGCCCTTTTAAAATACTCTCTTGTCAGACCATCTAGTTTGGATCTTTGATTTAGAAGAAACTAATGAAGTCCATTTGCCATATGGGTAAGTGAACTTTTTTTCAGTGGGTGTTTTGCATCCCTGCAGCTCCATGAGCTGTTGTCATAGTAACGTTTTTCCCCTCGAGTTGCAGAACGAACAGCCCATGGAACCAATGGCAATGTAGGTCATGAGTGAAAAGGGGTTTGGTGGCTTCATCTCAGTGCCCAGTTTGGCAGCTGGGGATAGCTGAAGCTGGGGGCTGCAGAGGGGTTTGCATTCCACAGTTGGAATGCTTTGTGCTGGGTCTGAATCAGAAGAGAAGGAAATGCTTAGAAGGGAGAGACAGGAGGTCTAGGAAAGGGATGCTGGGAGGAGCTGTGCCCCTGCATGGAGATTCAGAACATCCGAGAGCTCAGAATGGCTTAGCCCAAGTTGTGGCTGTGGGGAGGTGGGTGTGGCACACTGGTGGCTCAATATTGTCCCTGCTCCTTGGTAGAAATTGATACCCCCTGCAGTCCAGAATCCATTCAGAGTTGGGTGAATTTTGATTGCAAGAGACCTCAGCTTTATATATAGCCTGGAACTGTTCCAGGAGCTTTCATTCATTCATTCATTCATGTAATGAACATTTACTGAGTCCCTGCCCTTCCCTAGGTACTGTGCTGGCCAGGCCAGCTTAATGGATGTGTGACTCTTGCAGTTGCACAAGGCTCATGCTTAGAAGGATCTTGCACTTGGTGTACTGCTTTGCTGTTGCCATTTTCAAATTTTTAATAATTTTTGAACAAAGGGCCTCACCTCTTCATTTTGCACTGGGTCACACGTAGAGTACAATATTCAGCAAAGCCAGTCACACTCCCTTTCTTCCTGTTGCTTATGGTATAGTGGGAGAGACAGCCGTGAATCCAGTCATGACACAAATCCATGTAAATTGCACCCATGATCTGTGCTGTGAAGGAGAGGTAGGTAATGACAGGAGACAAGAAGATGGACCATCATTTCACAGCTAGACCTGACTAGGTTCAGAATAGTGGAGCTGGGTTCAAATTACAATGGAGGGGATTCAATGAGAGTGACTTCTGTGGAAGACTGATGCTGATTTTGAAGAGAAAAAGTCAGATTTTTCCCCTTAATAATGTACAGGTAAGGAGGATAGCTACCTGTCCAGGGCAAGTGTTTTGAGAGCAAATCTTTCTCTTTTCAGAGTGTTTTCTTTTAACTTTTTGCTTTGACATAATTTTGAACTTACATGAAATTTGCAAAATGATATAAAGTTTTCCCCTAGTGTATCAAGATGCCAAAATGTTACATTTTACCATATGTTATCTATCCCTCTATCTCTTTAATTTTGAGCTTAAGTTGCAAATATGGTATGATACCCCTTTGACAGTAAATGCCTTAGAGTCTGTATCCCCCAAGAAAGCAAAATTATTTTTTCATATAGCCATAGTATAATTATCAATATTAGGAAATTAACCTTCATACCATATTATTGTCAAATCAAGGTGCAGTGGTTAAAGTGCTCAGCTGGTAACCAAAGGGTTGGCAGTTCAAACCCACCAGCTGCTCTGAAGGATAAAGATGTGACAGTCTGCTTCTGGAAAGATTATAGCCTTAGAAACTCAAGGGGGGAGTTCTACTCTGTCCTATATGGTTGCTGTGAGTCAGAATAGACTACATGCAGAGGCTTATTGTCAAATCAAGGACCTCTGAGGGGGCGGGGCAACAGGTAAGTGCTCAACCATTAAACGAAAGGTCAGCAGTTCCAACCCACCGGCTGCTCCATAGGAGAAAAGACCTGGTGATCTGCTCCTATAAAGATTACGGCCTAGGAAACCCTATGGGGAAATTCTGCTCTGCCTTATAGGGTCACTATGAATCATAATTGGCTGATGGCACACAACAACAACATTGTCAAATCCACACACCTTATTCAGATTTTATTCATCATCCCAATAATGCCTTTTATGGCAAAGGAAAATCTTGTAGCACATGTTGCACTTGGTTGTCATGTCTCCTCTAATATGGAACAGTTACTAGTCTTTCTTTCATTTTTGTGCTATTGATATTTTAATGAGTGCAGACCAGCTATTATTATTTTAAATCAGGTTTATTGAGGAATAGTCTACATCAGTATAATCTACCCTTTCTAGAGGTACTGGTAGTGCAGTGGTTAAGGCATTCAGCTGTTAACCAAAAAAAAGATCAGCAATATGAACCCACCAGCTACTCCATGAGAGAAAGATGAGGCATTCTGATTCTCTAAAGATTTACAGCTTTGGCACCTGAAGAAGAAGAACAAAGTACGAGGTCTCACCCTCCCAGATCTCAAAACCTACTACACAGCCACAGTTGTCAAAACAGCCTGGTATTGGTAGAATAGACCAGCGGAACAGAGTTGAGAACCCAGAAATTGATCCATCAACTTATAGTCAGCTGATCTTTGACAAAGGGCTGAAACCCATTAAACAGGGAAGAGAATGTTTGTTTAATAAATGGTGCTGGC
>NW_006921628.1:1136916-1137493 GCF_000298275.1 Orycteropus afer afer
AAAAAAAAAAAAAAAAAATGGAAATAGAAATATCATTTGATCCAGTAATCCCATTACTAGGTATATATCCTAAAGAAGTAACATAACAGCCAGGACACAAACAGATACTTGCACACCTGTGTTCATCACAGCACTATTCATAATAGCAAACAGATGGAAACAACCTAAGTGCCCATCAATGGAGGGATGGATAAACAAACTCTGATACATACACACAATGTAATACTATGCAACTGTAAAGAATAATGGAGAATCTGCAAAACACTGCATAATGTGGATGAGCTTGGAGGGCATTATGCTGAGTGAAATAAGTAATTTACAGGACAAATATTGTATTAGTCCACTATTGTAAAAAGTCAAGGAAAAATTTATACATGGGAGGAAACTTTCCTTGTTGGTTACCAGGGATGGGAGGGGAGGGAAGGTAAATTCCTAGATAGGTTAGGGGGAAAAAAAGTATATATATATATATATACATATATATATGTTGTTGTTGTTATATGCTGTCGAGTCGGCCCCAACTCATAGCGACCCCTCCTTGGGTTTCTGAGGCAGTTATCACTATGGAAGCAGATTG
>NW_006921628.1:1140203-1141324 GCF_000298275.1 Orycteropus afer afer
GTTATTGTCAAAGAGTGGCTGGTGGGTTTGAACCGCCAGCCGTCTGGTTAGCAGGCAAGTGTCTTAGCCACTATGCTACCAGAGCCATATATTAGGGCCCTTAATTTGCCCCTATTTTTTCCTTGAAGAACTTTATAGTTGTAGGTTTCACATTTAAGTCTTTCATCCATTAATGATTCTTGCCTGAAAGTTTTCAATATGGTGGTTGCCAAATGGTGATTTTTCTAATTTCATCATTCCTTTTACATTTGTTAGTTGTTTCTTTGCTGTAAGGAAGATGAATTCTCCCTAACTAATTAATTAAGTAGCTGCTTAATTTATTAAGTATATTGTTGTTGTTGTTATGTGCCATTGAATCATCTCTGACTCATAGTGACCTCTCCTTGGGTTTCCAAGGCAGTGTCACTACAGAAGTAGATTGCCTAACCTTCCTTCTGAGGAGTGGCTGGTGGGTTTGAACTGCCAACCTTCTGGTTAGCAGTCAAGCGCCTTAGGCACTACGCCACCAGAGCTCTCTTATTAAGTATAGGCTTAAAAAAGAAAAAAAAAAAAAACTAAACTCATTGCCGTCAAGTCAAGTCGACTCATAGTGACACCTTCTTGGGTTTCCGAGGCAGTAACTCTATGGAAGTAGATTCTGAGGAGTGGCTAATGGGTTTGAACCACTAGCCTTCTGGTTAGCGGTCAGATGCCTCAGGCACTACACTGCCAGAGCTCCCAAGAATAGGCTTACTCATTCTTATTTTATTCAGTAGGTTATATTCCTTTGGTATCATTATTTATTTTGATGTGAAAATTGTCTCATATTTTGCCCCTTCAAGCTGGGCACAATTTTGACATGTCCCTATCACTCTTTGAGCACTCCCTTACTTTCTGGCACAACAAGATGTTCCAGATTCATCTTGTACTCTCTGTGCCCCAGCCCTGGAGTCAACCATTTCTCCAGAGAAGAGTGCTATTTGCTAAATGTGGAGAATGAACTACATGTACCCTGAGGTCATTTCAATCTTGAATTTATTTCCAAATTCATGTGGGTGGAACCAGAAAGTAGAGATTTCAGATGTAAAATTTTATTTAGTGTATTTATCTAGCTCTTTTTTCTTTCATAACTGAATGAAGCA
>NW_006921628.1:1141690-1142275 GCF_000298275.1 Orycteropus afer afer
GTTCTAGCTCTTAGGTCAGTGCTCAGAGGAGAACCCACAGTTAGAATGGAACTAGTACTTAAGGGTCTCACAATTATTTCTTAGCTCATTCACTCATTCATATACTCTTTCACTTGGTGATAGTTTATTGAATACTTACTAGCAGCAGTGCACCCACTGTGCCCAGAAGAGGCAAAGATTATGCACCCTGACCACCAGGGCCAGTAGTCAAGGAGGCATGAATATAAACATGAAGAATCAGATAAACTACTGTAAGTGCATTGAGAGGTGCTGTAGGTTTGAGATGACTGTAAGCCATCTCTTCTAACCAGAAGAGTATTTCATGAAGGAGCTGCTGTTTCATAAAAATACAGAACTTCAGATCTGCAAAAGGGCCTGGAGGGAATCCTGCCTGAGATCCCATGAGATTCTTAAATCTCTTGCAGAAAAATGAAACAAGATCTGGACCTCACACCACACACAAAAACTAACTCCAGGTGGATCAAAGACATAAATGTGAAACCTACAACTATAAAGTTCTTCAAGGAAAAAATAGGGGCAAATTAAGGGCCCTAATATATGGCTCTGGTAGCATAGTGGCTAAGA
>NW_006921628.1:1142375-1153739 GCF_000298275.1 Orycteropus afer afer
AATCCTACTTCCGTAGTGATACTGCCTTGGAAACCCAAGGAGGGGTCGCTATGAGTCGGGGCCGACTCGACGGCACATAACAACAACAACAACAATATATGGCATAAATAGACTATCAAGCATAACTCAAAATGCACAAACAGCAGAAGATAAACTTGATGAATGGGACCTTCTAAAAACTAAATTTTTATGTGCTTCCAAAGACTTCTCCAAAAGAGTCAAAAGAGAACCTACACATTGGGAAAAAATATTTGGCAATGACATATCTGACAGGGGACTTATGTCTAGAATTTATAGAAAACTCTAATGCCTCAACAACAAAAAGACAAATAATCCAATTAGAAAATGGGCAGAATACATGAATAAACACCTTACCGAAGAGGATATTCAGGCGGCCAACAAACACACAAAGAAATGTTTACAATCATTAGCCATCAGAGAGATGCAAATCAAAACAACAATGAGATACCATCTTGCTCTAGCACTAGTAGCTAAATTCAACAAGACAGAAAATAACAGATGCTGATGAGGATGTGAAGAGACTGGAACTCTCATACACTGTTGGTGGGACTGTCAAATGATTCAACCAATGTGGAAAGCAGTATGGCGATTCCTTAAAAAGTTGGAATTAGAGATATCATTTGAATGAGTAATTCCTTTACTAGGTATATATCCTAAAGAAGTGAGAGCCAGGATGAGAACAGATATATGCACACCTGTGTTCATCGCAGCACTATTTACAATAGGAAAAATATGGAAACAATCTAGGTACCCATCAACAGAAGAATGGATTGCCAAACTATAGTACATACACACAATGGAATATTATGTAACCCTAAAGAATAATGTAGAATCTGCAAAACACTGCATAACATGGATGAACTTGGAGGACATTATGCTGAGTGAAATAAGTCAATTACAGAAGGACAAATATTGTATTAGTCTGTTATTGTTAAAAGTCAAGGAAAGGTTTATATTTGGAATGAAATTTTCTTTGTTGGTTACCAGCGGTGGGAGGGGAGGGGAGAGGAAGGGAGGAAATACTGCTAGATAGGTAGAGACAAGCATTGATTTAGGTGAAGAGAAGGGCAATGTACCAAATGTGAGTGATCAACACGGTGGCATTGAGGAAGAGTAAGACATAGAGTGGTGCATGTGAAGTACAGACAACAAAGATGAACCCTTTTGCACATACAGCACTGGGTTATCAGTGATGGCAAACACTGATCTCCAAGTGGATAGATGTGTGGACAGGGTGAACGATTAGGTATGTCTGTGCAGGGGGGAGTGTGCCCATGACCATGTATAAGGTTGGCAGACAATGTTTCTACAAGTGTATTTGTATGTTCTGTAAGAATTTCTAGGTCAGGTCTGGAATTGAACCCACACCTGTGGTTTCTAGCCAAACAAAAGACAGGCATATGAGTTGAACATTTACCTCAAGTAGCTACTCTCCTTGGAGAGAACAATCATGGGAGAAAGAAGGGCTGCTTATGCACAGGGAGACAGCTCAGGGGGCAGGAGTCCCTGGAGGGATAGACACAGGGAAGAGGTGGAAGGGGAGCTGTTGCATTGTGGTAAACTGTGGTCAATGTCAAGAGACAAAGTATATGTGAACTGCTATATGGAAAGTGAATCTGCTCTGTAAATCTTCACCCAAATCACAATTAAAAAAAAAAAAAAGGAATTTCTAGGTATATAGTAGAGTTGACAAGGGACAAGGTTGTGGTCACTTCTTGGCCACAGCTAGCTACCCAGAGGGAGTGAGTCATTGGACCTGTGGGCTCAGGAGCATGGTCTCAAGGGATATCAAGCTCAATTGGCATAATATAGTACACAAAAACATTGTTCCACACCTACTTTGGCAAATAGTGCCTGGGATCTTAAAAGCTTGCAAGGGGCATCTCAAAGAAGAGTGAAGAAAACAAAAGACTCTTGGAAACAATTAGTCCAAGGGACTGGTACACCATGTGATCCTGAGCCTATATGAGTATGAGACCAGAAGAACTAGATGGTGCCCAGCTACCACTGTCAACCACTTGGAGGGGGATCCATGTAGGAGATCCTGGATAGAGTGGGAGAATAATGTTGAAGAAAACTCAAAATCATAAAAAAATTAAAAAGGGAGCATGGTTGCTGATCTGATAGAGCCTGGTGGAACCCCTGAGACTATGGCCTCTAGCTGCCCTTCAGGTCTGGAATTGAGCCTACTCCTGTGGCTTCCAGCCAAACAAGACAGGCATATGAGCTAAATATTTATATTACATAGATATACTCCTTGGAGAGATCAATCATGAGAGAATAGAAGGGCTGTGTTTGCACAGGGAGACAGCTCAGGGGGTAGGAGTGCATGGGGGGAAAGGACATAGGGAAGAGGTGGCTATAGGAAGGGAGTGAGAGGAGAGCTGTTGCATTGTGGGAGATTACAGCCAATGTCCTGAGACAAAGTGTATGTGAACTTCTGTATGGAAGATGAATTTGCTCTGTAAACTTTCACCCAAATCACAATGAAATTAAAAAAAAAAAAAAAAACTCTCCTACCACTTGGTGGGTAGATTGTCTTATGATAGAAGTAGAGGTCAAGTTGAAATATGCAAATGAAGAGAGACATCTATATGTGACTAGGTGTTTCAAAGTTCCTTCACATGTTCATTCCTTTATTCAACATATGTTTACTGACGATCTTTTATGTTCATGGCACTGTGGTAGATGCTGGGAGTGTGGTGGTAAGCATTCCAGGCATAGGGAACAGTGTGTGCAAGACATTGAGGTGCATATGAGGAGAGACAGACACATGGCTGAAAGACAGAGAGCAGGGAGAATATGGGTGACAACTGATGAAACTGGAAAGCTGGTCAGGGATCAGATGGCATAAGGCCATGGCAACAGGTTTTGTCTTGTAGAGTGACAGAGAGGACAGCTATAGGAAGAGAGGAGAATGGATCTGATTAGATCAATAGAGCAATAATTCTGAGAGACGAGGGAGGCAGGAAGTGAGCTAAAGACAAAATAATGAAATGACAGGAATGCTAGTAATAACAATAAACATAGTATCTTCCATTGTTAAGTGCACCATTTGCCTAAGGAGGAAACCTTAGAGATCCTAGTGATGGATCACACAGTGAAGTGAGAGTGGAGTTAGTACCTATTAAAACAGAGCTAAAAACACCCTGTTGTCATTATTGTTAAGTGCCATCTCTTCATCTCTGACTCATAGTGACCTTATGTTCAACAGAATGAAACACTCCCTGGTCCTGTGCCATCCTCATGATCCTTGCTATACCTGAGCCCATCATTGCAGCCCACTGTGTCAATCCATCTTGTTGAGGGATTCCCCTTTTTTTGTTGACCCTCCACTTTACCAAGCACGACATCCTTCTCCAGGGAATGGTTCCTTCTGATACTATGACCAAGTAGGTAAGACGAAGTTTGGCCATTCTCTCTTCCAAGGAGCATTCCAGCTGTATTTCTTCCAGAATAGATTTGTTAGTCCTTTTAGCAGTCCATGGTACTCTCAGCATTCTTCACCAACACCACAACTCAAAAGCATCAACCCTTCTTTAGTCTTCCTCATTATTTATCCAGCTCTTGCATGCATAAGAGGTGATTGAAAATACCATGGCTTGGATTGGATGCACCTTAGTCTTCCAGGAGACATATTTACTCTTCATCACTTGAAAGAGGTCTTTTGCAGCAGATTTGCCCAATGTGATATGTTATCTGATGTCTTCACTGCTGGTTCCATTGGTGTCGATTGTAGAACCAAGTAGTATGAAGTCTTGACAACTTCAATCTTCTCTCCATTTATCATGATGTGGCTTATTGGTCCATTTGTGAGGATTTTTGTTTTCTTTGTATTGAGATGTAATCCCTATTGCAGACTGTAGTCTTCAATCTTCATCAGTAAGTGACTGAAGTCATCCTCACTTTCAGCAAGCAAAGTGGTGTCTGTAAGCAGATGCATATCACAGGTTCTTAATGAGTCATCCTCCAATCCTGATGCCACATTCTTCTTATATAGTCCAGCTTCTTGAATTATTTGCTCAGTAAACAAATTGAATAAATATGGTGAAAGTTTCCATCCCTGACGCACACCGTCCTAGATTTTAAATTGTGTAGTATCCCCTTGTTCTGTTCAAATGACAGCCTCTTGGTTTATGTACAGGTTCTCATGAGTACAATTAAGTGTTCTGGAACTCCCATTCTTCTTAATGTTAGCCATAATTTGTTATGATCCACACAATTGAATGCTTTTGATACTGAATAAAACAGAAGTAAACATCTTTCTGGTATTCTTTGCTTTCAGCCAAGGTCCAATAGACATCAGCAATGATATGCCACATTCCACATCATCTTCTGAATCCAGCTTGCATTTCTGGAAGTTCTCTGTCAATATACTGCTGCAGCTGTTTTTGAATTATCTTCAGTAAGATTTTACTTGCATGTGATATTAATGATATTGTTCGATAATTTCCACATTCTGTGGGGCTCTGATAGGGTTCTCTTCCAGTCAATTGCCTTCCAAATCTCTTGGCATAGCTGAGTGAGTGCCACCAGCATGGTATCTATTTGTTGAAACATCTCAATGGGTATTCTATCAATTGGTGGAGCCAGTTTTTTGCCAGACTCAGCAGCACTGTGTTCAGAAACTGCTGCTCTGCTAACCTGCGATCAGTGCAGCTTCGACTTCTTCCTCTGATATCATTGGACTTAACAATTTCATTCAATACCCTGGGACTTACCAATTTCATTTCTTACCATTGACCAAATAGAAACACTCTCTTATGTGTGAAGAGATACATATAAAAATGTTCACTGCAGCAATGCTTGTAATTTAAAGAAAGAAAAAAAAAAAAAAATGGGAATGACATAAATTCCCATCCTAAGGCATTTGACTGCTAACCAGAAGGCTGGTGATTCAAACCCACTGGCCACTCCTCAGAAAGAAGTTTGGGCAATCTACTTCCATAGTGATACAGCCTCGGAAACCCAAGGAGGGCTTACTGTGAGTTGGCTCCAACTCAATGGCAGTGAGTTGTTTTTTTTTTTTTTTTTTGGTTTGGTTATAAGAATAGGTAAATAATCTATGGTATATTTTTACCATGGAACAGCATGCAGCAATGGAAGAAGAAAGTAGATCTGTGTGCTGCTATGGAAGGTCTCCAAGATATGTGACTGAGGAGCAAGCATGAAGAAAGGTAATACATGCGATGGCATCATTGCTGCAAATGGAAAAACTCTGTCCTCAAAAAAATGCTATCCTATTCACTCTTGTATGTACATATGTCATACTGAAATGGCCAGAGAAGAATTTGGAAGGCTTCAGAGAAAGCTGAAGACAGTAGTTACCTAGAGGGAGGGGTGGCTCCTGGGGTGTTAAGATAGGGTGAAGGAGGATTTTTGTTTTATATGTAATGTCTTAATTTTATTGTGGTAACATTCTAACCTATGAAAACATAGGACAATGTAATAAACCCTAGGTCCATGTCATTTACCCACTCCCTCCTCCTGGATTACTTTAAAGCAAATCCTAGACATTTTATTCTATTCATAAATATTTCAGTAAGTATCTTTAAAACAACAACAAAAACAACATAACCATAATACCACAGTCACACTTTAAAGTATGAATAATAGTTCTTTAGGATCATCAGTCTTCATAGTTCCCTGATTGTTTTATAGATTATAATTTATTTGTTCCAATCTAGATTGAAATAAGGTCCATACATTGTAATTGGTTATGTCTTTTATGTGTTTTGGGGTGCTTTTGACAGAGTATCTCTGGGATTGATTATCAGAAGTGATTTTGTTGGGTCAGAGGATGGGGCTAGATGTTATCAAATTCCCCTCTATCGTATTGTGTCATTTTGCATTCCCACTGGCAATGAGGGAGAGTTCCCATCTCCTTACCAGCCTTACCAGAAACTGCAGTGTGAAACATTTGGAGTTTATGCCAGTCTGGCATCTCACTGTAGTTTTCATTTAAGTTTTAAAAAAATAGGGTCAGGAAGAATTTTGAGTCTGTAGAAGCACGAATAAATTTGCACAGAGGTAATAATATTGGCAACTAACGTTCAACACATATTTTATTTTACTTAATTCTTAAACAATTCTTCAAGGAAGGTACTATTATATCATGCTTTAAAGGGAGGAAATTAAGGTACAGAATGGCTGAGTAAACTTGTCTAGCTAGGATCATACAGCAAGGAAGTGGAATAGCCAGGAATTAGACCTCAGCTGCTAACCAAAAGCTCATCAGTTTGAACCCATCAGCTGCTCCATGGGAGAAAGATAAGGCATTCTGTTTCCATAAATATTTACAGCCTTAGAAACTCTATAGGGCAGTTCTACTTTGTCCTGTAGGGTCACTATAGTTGGAATAGACTCAGCAGCACTGGGTTTGTTCTGTGTTCAGAAACTGCTGCTCTGCTAACCTGGACTGCCTGACGTGTAACACATCATCAAACTGGAATGTGTGAGCATCCTTCCAGATCCATTTCTACTTTCCTACCTAGGACCAATTTATAGAACTTGTGGAAATGGCAGTTATCTGTCCTAGCAGTTTTGAGGGCCAACAGAGAGACATCATAGGCCTTTCCTTGACAGCTAGTTCTATGACAGCCTGGGCTAGTGGTTGGGAGTGCTCTGGCCAAGGAAGATGCACCCTGGGGGACTTTAAACAAAGCCTAGGGAGAGGAAGTTGGTGTGGTACCTACCTGTAGCCCACACATTTTTTTTTCCCTCTAGCATCTTAATTCCTGAAAAACTAGGTGTAGCAGTTAGAATCAGGAATTCTGGAGATATGAACAGCTGAGTAAGTAAGAAGGTACCAGATTTAGCGGAGATGGAGAAAAAAAAAAAAAGCAGAGTAAACAACCTGGAAAAATAAACAAACCTGCTCAGCCAGCAGGGATTCTGAGCAGGGAGAAGTGGAAAACTCATTAGCAGGAAGGGGAGAGCCACAGACAGGAAAAGGGGGCACACCACAGAACCCACGGAGGCTTCAGGGACTCGGAATACCTAGATTGGGAGTGTCTGAATGGTAACCTTGGGAGCTGAGCTGAGTAAGTGGATAACCTTGCTGAGAAACAGAGTAGAAATCCCTGTGGCTCTGGCTGCCAGAGTTCAGAGTGGAGAGAGAGAAGGGAGGAACCTTGCTGCTGGTAGGCAGCCCCTGGAGTGGGCTCACAGTGGAAGGCTGGGATTCAACTCCTTTATGACTACTTTTAAGTGGACCTGGGTATGGGGTTTATGGAGATTTCTGACCCAAGTGGAAAGTAGTGGCCCCCTAACTATTGGGGTCTTTGCTGATTTTGAACTGCAGGTCTGTGAGTCACAACAAAACATCATCATTGATAGCCATCCCAAGCAGACTGAAAACAAAATCCTAGAGCCAGCAGCAATTATGGTGATGCAGAAAGCAAGGATTCTCCACTGGCACTTTTTTTCTTTTTTTTTCTTTTCTTTCTCTTTTTTCCCCTTCTCCCCTGCCTCATCCAATAGAAGAACCACATTAAGCCACCACCACACCTGCTCATCTTAACTACAAATCCCCTTCAAGACAAACAGAAACCTGCATCCACATTTCCAACAGTGATTCTATCAACACAAAAAAAACTGGAGAGCAGTACATCTGAATTAATAACCAAAAAAAAAAAAAAAAAAGTATACATGCTCCACACTTGCAAATATATTTACACATAAAATCAGGGTGAAACAAACCAATACATAACTACTAGTTAAAGGCAACAACTTCAAAATGTCTAGGAAACAACAGACAACCTCAAATCAAACAACAAACAAACAAACAAACAAATAGGACATGACAATAGAAATAAAACTTCCAGCTAAACATTTATCTATCATGGAAGAAGAATAGGCAATAGAATTATCTGATAAGGAATTTAGAAGATATGTTTATCTTGTATATAATTCTACAAGAGCTCAAGGAAACCACAAATAGAATTAAGGAGAACACAAACAATACCTTGGGAGAATTCAGGAAAACCATTCAAGAACAAAATAACAAGATAAATACAAAATACACAATCAGAACTCATACAGAAACAGCAGTTAGAAATCCAGAAGATGAACACTAAAATTACAGAGTTAGACAACACAGGGGAAGGACAAAAGAGTACACTAGAAGTGGCTGAAGAAAACATTTCCCAACTAGAAGATAAATCCCTTGATGCCAGCCTGTATGAAGAAAAATCAGAACAAATATTTAAGAGAAATGAAGAGAACCTAAGAGTTATATGGGATGACATGAAAAGAAACAACATATGTCTCATTGGAATACCAGAACAAGAGGAGGCAAAAAAAAAAAAAAAAACCCTGAGAAAATTGTGGAAGGCCTGCTAACAGAAAATTTCCCCCATATCATGAAGGAAGAAAAGATACCTGTTCAAGAAGCTCAATGAACCCCATGCAGGATAGATCTCAAGAGAAAGTCACCAAGACATATCATAATCAAACTCTCCAAAACCAAAGACAAAGAAAGAATCTTGAAAGCAGCTCGGGAAAAAAGAAGCATCACCTACAATTGACAAGCAATAAGACTGAGTTGTGATTACTTGGCCGAAACCATGCAGGCAAGAAGGCAATGGGATGGCATATATAAAACACTGAAGGAAAATAACTTCCAACCAAGAATTCTATATCCAGCCAAATTGTCCATCAAATATGATGTTGAAATCAAGAGATTCTCACACAAACAGAAGTTAAGGGATTTTGTGAAAACCCTACAAGAAATGCTAAAGGGAGTCCTTCCAATAGAGAACTCACAACAGAGAAGAACAAATTAAAATCAGGACACTTGACGTTAACACTTAAAAATCAAATCAGAAATAGATGCTAAAAATAAACTCATAGAACATTGTACACAAAGAAACAAGGGAGTCAAGCTGCAGACAACACTAACAACAAAGCAAATAGAGGGAATAAAAGATCTAAGTACAAAACTCCCAAATGGAGAGGAAGACAAGACAATGTCCTTATACAGCAGGCTGTTCCAAAATTAAAGAGATAAGAATTTACTCCAAGGTAACCACAGAGAAAATTAACAATCCCCCTGAGCAAATCCAGAAAGAAGGAAAACATGTGGGCTTAGTAAGCACAAAAACAACAATAAAGTAGAAAAGAGAAGAAAAACTTGATAACAAAATGAGCTCAGCACAGAAAAATATTTGGACCAAGGAAATCACCAACAACACAACAAAAAACACAATAGAGTGGCAGCAATCAACTCATACCTATCACTAATTAGACTCTATGTGAACAGACTAAATGCACCATTTAATAAAAAGAGAGTGGCAGATTGGATAAGAAAAGAAGACCCATCAATATGTTCCCTACAAGAGACCTATCTTAGACACAATGATAGAAAAAATTAAAAAGGGGTGGGAAAAAAAATAAACCAAGCTAGTGGTAACCAAAAAAGAGCAGGAGTGAAAATATTAATTTCTGATAAAATAAATAGACTTCAATATGAAAACCAGCATAAGGGACAAAGAGGAACACTATATGAGCCTAAAAGGGTCAACTGACCAAGAAGACATTACCATAATAAATATCTATGCACCCAATAAAAGTGCTCCAAAATACATGAAGCAAATACTTACTGAATTGAAAGGAAAAACAGACAATTATACATAATAGTAGGATATTTTAACACACCATTTTCAAGGAGGGACAGATCAACTAGATAAAAACTCAACAAAGATATAGAAGAACTCAACAACACAATCAACCAACTCGACCTCATAGACATATACAGAGAACTCCACCCAATATAAGCACAATTCACATTCTTCTGAAGTGCACATGGACCATTCTTCAGAACTGATCATATGTTAGGACATAAAACAAGCCTTAATAAATTAAAAAACATTGAAATACTACAAAGCATCTTATTGGGCCACAATGCCATAGAGTTAGAAATCAGAAATAGGAAGATTAAGGAAAAAATATCAAACGTGGAAGTTGAATAATATACTGCTCAAAAACTACTGGGTAAGAGAAGAAATAAAGTGTGAAATGAAAAAATTCCTAGAAACAAACCAGAGTGAAGATGTTGTTGTTGTTGTTGTTATGTGCATCGAGTCGGCCCCAACTCATAGCGACCCCTCCTTGGGTTTCCGAGGCAGTATCACTACGGAAGTAGGATTGCCCAACCTTCCTTCCGAGGAGTGGCTGGTGGGTTTGAACCGCCAGCCTTCTGGTTAGCAGTCAAGTGCTTTAGCCACTATGCTACCAGAGCTCCCAGAGTGAAGATACATCTTACCAAAACCTATGGGACATGGTGAAAACAGTACTCAGAGGTCAATTTATGGCAATAAATGCACACATCAAGAAAGAGGAAACAAAATCAACACTCTTAACTCAACAACTCCAACAATTAGAAAAAGAGTAATGAATGAAACCTACAGTATCCAGAAGTAAGGAAATAATAAAGATCAGAGCAGAAATACACAAAACACAGAACAATAGAGAAACTCAACAAAACAGGAAGCTGGTACTTTGAAAAGATTAACAAAATTGGAAAACCACTAGCAAATCTAACAAAATAAAAGAAAGAGAAGATGCATATAACAAGAATAATAAATGAAAAGGGTGACATCACAACAGGACCAACTAAAATAAAAAAAGATACTGACAGAATATTATAAAGAACAGTACTCCAACATTCAAGAACCTAGAAGAGATGGACAAGTTTCTAGAAACACAAGACCTACCTAAACTATCCTAGTTGGAGACAGAATTCTTGAGCAGATCCATAACAAAGGAAGAAATTGAGCAGGTCATAAAAAAAAACTTTCCACAAGAAATAGTTCTGGCCCAGATGGCGTCACTGAAGAATTTTACCAAACATTCGGAGAAGAGTTGACACCTATAGTACACTGTGATAGTTGGAGCTGTGTATCAACTTGGCTGAACCACAATTCTGTGTGGTTTAAACAGTTGTGATGTGGTTATTCCCATAATGGGATCAGATGAATATGTTTTGAGCACCCAATCCATTGAAAGGGAGTTTCCCTAGGGGTGTGGCCTGCTTCCAGTATATTTATGGACATCCTGGGAAAAGAGACACTCTTCTGTGCATCTGGATTCTGTTGTGTTGCCTGCAACTGTCTGTGAGTGAACAATCCACCATTTGACCTGGAGATCTTGGATTCGTCATTCATTGGAGTCAAAGAAAGCTGAATGCTTTGGGAGTGGGAGGCAGAACTAGGAGATCTGTACAGATGCCACCCAATGAAGATCTATGTTGTTGTTGTTGTTGTTATGTGCTGTCGAGTCGGCCCCGACTCATAGCGACCCCTCCTTGGGTTTCCGAGGCAGTATCACTACGGAAGTAGGATT
>NW_006921628.1:1154439-1187652 GCF_000298275.1 Orycteropus afer afer
GTCAGAGTGGCACTAGGTAACCAGAACATACTCAAACTATTCCAGAACATAGAAAAAGACTGAATACTTCCAAATTCATTTTATGAAGCACAAATAACACTGATACCAAAACCAGGGAAAGACACCACTAAAAAGGAAAACTACAGACCAATATACCTCATGAATATAGATGCAAAAATCTTCAACAAATCCTAGCCAACAGAATTTAACACAGCAAAAAAAATAATACATCCTGACCAAATGGGATTCATACCATGTATGCAAGGATAGTTCAGCATCAGAAAAACAATCACTGTAATCCACCACATAAAGACAACAAAACAAAAAAGCCATATGATCATATTAATTGATGCAGAAAAGGCATTTGATAAAATCTAACACACATTCCTGTTCAGCGAAATAGGGATAGAAGGGAAATTCCTCAACATAATAAAGGGCATATGTGCAAAGCCAGTGACTAACATTACTGTTAATGGAGAAAGACTCAAAGCATTCCCCTTGCAAACAGGAACCAGACAAGGATTCTCTCTATGACCAATTATATTTAACAGTGTATTGGAAGTCCTAGCCAGGGTAATAGGGCAAGAAAGAGAAATAAAAGACATCTAAATTGGCAAAGAGGAAGTCAAGCTATCTCTGTTTGTGGGTGACGTGATCCTATACATCAAAAACCCAAGGGACTGAGCAAAAAAACTACTGGAACTAATAGGTTCAGCAAAGTGGCAGGACACAAGGTCAACACATACAAAAATCAGTTGGATTCCTCTACATCAACAGAGGCCTCTGAAAAGAAATAAGGAAAATAATAATACAAAATTTATAGAAAACTTTAGCATCTCCATACCAAAAAGACAAACAATCCAGTTCAAAAATGGGCAAAGGACGTGAACAGACACTTCATTAAAGATTATGTGCTGGTGGCCAACAAATACATTAGGAATTGCTCACGATCATTAGCCATTAAAGAGATGCAAATCAAAACAATGATGAGATATCATCTCAGCCCAGCAATAATAACAAAGTTCAACAAGACAGAAAATAACAAATGCTGGTGAGATTGTGGAGAGATTGGAACTCTCATACACTGCTGGTGGGACCGTAAAATGTCCACAACCAATGTGGAAAAAAACACCTTGGGAGAGAGAACCACTGGGCCTGCCAACTCAGGACCATGGTATTGGGGGACAGTAGGCTCAATTGGCATAACATAGTACATAAAAATCTTGTTCCACAACCCTCTAAGATGCAGAGAGGCCATCTAAGATGCAGCTTATGGTCTCCTCCTGTCTGAAGTGAAGAAGAGTGAAGAAAATCAAGGGCATTTGGAAATAATTAGTCCAAGGATATGATGGACCTCGAGACTACAAGAACTAGGTGGCCTGGCTACCAATGCCAACCCCTTGGGAAGCAATCAAAACTGGAGACCCTGGATAGAGTGGGAGGAAAAATGTGAACAAAATTAAAAAACAAAATAAGGACCAGAATTATTGGTCAAATGGAGTCTGGTGGGACCACCAAGGCTATGGCCCTGGGATACCCTTCATACCTGGGATAGGACTTACTCCCAAAGACTGGCTCTCAGCCTAACAGTAGAAAGACTTACATGCAGAACACACAACCCAGGGAGATGTACCCATCTACTCTATGGAGATACACCTCTTGGAGCAATCGGCCATGGGGCACCAGAGAGGCAACATTCACATGGAAAGAAAGCTGGACAGACAGGAATGCATAATTAAGAAGGGCACAGGGACAAGGAGGGGAGGGGGTCACAGGGAATGGAGGGGAGGAGAGTAGTTTAGGGTTGGGGATGGTAATCGGGGTGTGAAACCAAATGTATACGAACTGTTTAATGTAAAGCAAATTCTGCTATGTAAATTGGCACCCAAAGCACAATAAAAAACAAACAAACAAAGCCTAGGATTCCTGAGACTCATACCTGTACATGGTTCCTGTGCATAATTTGGAAACCTGATTTTTGTGACGGAGGCAGTGGTAGTTCAGTGATAGAATTCTCACCTCCCATACAGGAGACCCAGGTTCAGTTCCAAGCTAGTACACCTCATGTGCAGCCACCACCTGACTGTTGGTGGAGGCTTGTGTGTTGCTGTGATGCTAAACAGGTTTCAGTGGAGTTCCCAGGCTAGGTGGAGTGGGATGAAAGGCCTGGTGATCTACTTCGCAAATCAGCCAATGAAAACTAGGGATCATAATGATTCTACCCATGAGTATAGTGTAGGACTGGGACCTTACTCAACAGTTACCTCAAAACAACATTTTTATGATATTAGAAAATAAGTTTTCCTTCTTTCCTCCCTTCCATTTTTGAAGAAGAGATGAAAATGAGAAATAGATTTTAGAAAAGAAGAACCAACTCAGAAACGCAAACCTGTCAATTTGAGATTTCTAAATGAGCATCCTTCTGTCAAAAATTTCTGATGAGTGAAATGTCATTTTAGACACTTTCTGTATAAAACATCTGGCTTTAGCTTTGCAGAATTACTCCAAGAAGTGTGTAGCTCTCATTCTAGCCATTCTTCAGGCGAGGTAATTGAATTACCAATCATCTCAGGCAGTCTCCAAGGCCCAAAACCTCCTGAGGAAGAGCTGGATCAACTCCAGTGTGTCCTGTCCCCATTAGGGAGTATTAGCCAGGAAATGGGTTGTGGATCCTCCACAAAAATGGATTTTGGTTAAAGCCTGAATATTAAAGGAAAAAAAAAAGTTCTTTAAATGTTGACTTCCCTTAACACCTTGAGGGCTAGAAATAGATTTCTTCATCTTCTGTCTTCTTCACTCATCCACATTAGGCTGAGTATGGAGATACAGTGGGGATCCATGCTTGAGGCCAGCACTCAAGGAGGGGGATTGTGTTATTGGGTGACTGAAAATGAATAAAAATCATAAACCAGACTTTCTTCCCTTTACCATGGGCAACCTTGAGCACATACACATACCCACACCACATAGTACGAAAATGCTCAGAAGACTTGGGTCTGAGGTCTGGCACTGTCACTTCAAGAGGTGTATAATTTGGGGGAGTTGCTTTACCTCAATCTCCTCTTCTGTAAAATGCAGGCAGTGATTCTTCTGTAATCAAGATGCTGTGAGGATTAAATGAAATGAGTATAGAAGGTTGATGCAGTGCTGGTACATTGTAGATGATCAGGAAGTGCTGATAGAATCATGCCCAGTGCATTTCATGGAGTGCTAGAAGTGACAGGGTCTTGGAGGTACAGTATTCATTCTACTCACTGTCCTTGAGAGAAGCAGACAGGGAAGAGCACAGTGCTTGGCTCTGATTAAGGGCATGGCTGGCCCAGGAACCCAGCCTTCTGACCCCTGGTTCAAGCTCTCATTGCCATACCAGACCAAAGGAGCCCCAGGTCCTTTAGACACACATGGGCTTTAGTTCTTGTGTGTTCTCAGTGTGCTCTTGTTTCTTTCCTTGAGCTCCAGCCTCCACCTGAAACACACACACCTTTTGGAAAACGCTTGTATGCCTTTGTCTCTGGAATGTATTTTGAATCATTTGCTTTTCTTTAGCAGGTCAGTGTTTGGTGTTTTGTCCATCTCCCGCCCTACTTCTCACCAATCATGATTACCTGTATAAATTTAGTTCAGGGTTACAGAGAGAAAAGCCAGTTTTCTGTATGTTTCACATATAATGCAACCATAAAAATAACTGCACATGCATAGCATGCATAGGAAATGAATGCTAGAGGGGGTTGCCCAGTTTGCAAAAACCATATACTGCACAAGTTATTTGCATAAATATACTGTAATAGAGGATCCTCAACCTCTCCATGCACCTTCTCCCAAAAAAGGACAACAGCAAAAGCAACTGGGCCTTCCTCTTTCATATCTAACAACCTGGCCTCTTCCTTTTCCAAGGGCTTTGGGAGAAAGAGCCAGAGAGTAAGTCTGGGCTTTGGCAGAACTTCAGATTCTTTTCTTTTCTTTTTTTCTCAGTAAAGAAGCTCAATAATTCTTGAGATCCAAATTTAGAAGCTTGTATGGAGAGCCCTGAAAAATAGGTAGTCAGACAGCCAGGCTTTCTAATTTTTTTTTTTTTTCCCAAAAGCAATCGAATAAAGCTATGCCACAGTCACATCCCAAGGTCAAATTTCAGCTTTTAATAGTTTTAATGAGCTGTTTAAAAGGCTTCCGAACTTGTGCTCATTCAAGCCTGTACATGTTTGGGTGCATGGAGGAAATGGGAGGAAGAAGTGGGAGAGATCCATTCAGTCCCACCAACTTGAGCACAGGCAAGGGGTGAGCTCAAGGGTTAGCTTCTTTACAGAACTCCCCACAGACACTAATGGGAACATGATTGCACTCCCTGAGATCAAGATCTAAATAATCTCAGAGATCAGAGTCACATGCTACTTCTACTTCTAACCAGGACCCATGGGTGCCCCCTTAATCTTGGAAGTCTGCAGGGAGGAAAAGGAGAAATTAGAGGGTAATGATAAAGAAAGATAATGGGAGAATTGAAAGGGTGGGGCCTTGAGTGCTTACTGAGTAACTGAATTTACTGAAGAGACAGCAGCTTATGGGGAATGGTGCTCCAAACCACCATGGCCTGGCTATTAAGTGACTTTATGCTAATAATCACCATCACACTTAGGGTGATGCTAACGATACCCCAGTACTATTTGCCATGCAGGCTCTATGCTAATCACGTTGCAAGTCTTTATTCCTTCAATTCTCACAACTTCCTGATGGTAGTATTATCATTGTATTACTGTTACTATACTCTGGTAGCATAGTGCCTAAAGCACTTGACTGTTAACCAGAAGGCTGGCGGTTCAAACCCACCAGCCACTCAGAAGGAAGGTTGGGCAATCTACTTCCATAGTGATACCGCCTTGGAAACCCAAGGAGGGGTTGCTATGAGTCGGGGGTACCGACAACTATTACTATTATACAGGTAAGAAAAACAGAGATCAGTGAGGATAGGCCATTGATCCAAGGTCACCCAGTTAGTAAGAGTGATTTGCATCCAGCCTGATTCCAAAACCAAAAAAACCCAAACTCACTGCTGTCGAGTTGGATCTGACTCATAGCAACCCCTCCTTGGTTTCCGAGGCGGTATCACTACGGAAATAGATTGCCCAACCTTCCTTCTGAGGAGTGGCTTGTGGGTTTGAACTTACGCACTATGCCACCAGAGTTTCTAGTAGCCATGATTATAACTACAACTGTCATTTTTGTATGTAACTTGAGGACAATATGACACTTTCAGAAAAATCCAGATACCTGTGTAAATTAGAAAATAGAAATACTTGTAAGCCCATTTCACAGTCATAGCCAAATGAGCGAGCATTTTGGTATATGTGGCAGAAACCGCACTGCCAACCCCAAACCATTCTTTCCTTTTCCCATAGAAATAGAGCTGTAGCCAGGTCACAGCTGACTAGCTGGATGACATTTCCCAGCTTCTCTTGCAATTAGATCTGAAAAGGTGACATGGTTCTTACCTGTGGAATGTGAGTGGAGACAATGTAAACCACCCACAGCCTGGATCAGAAACAGAAAGAGGTGATCCTACCCACTATCTTTCCCCTTCTTGCTGGCTAGAACCTACATGTGCAGCCACTCAGCTTCAACCATGTTTATGATGGCTACATCAGGAGGTGGTAGAACATACAATGTAAGGAAAGACTGCATGGGACACTCCTGGACCACTCACCTTGAAACTGTTATGTGAGAGAAAAATAAACAAATAATTATTTGTTCTTCAGGCCACTGTATTGTTGTATTTCTTTGTTACAATAGCTTTTCCTAATTAAAAGCCATAAAAACTAGTTGTTGCCACATTGATTCTAACTCATGGCAACCCCATGTGTGTCAGAGAAGAACTGTGCTCTATAGGGTGTTCAATGGCTGATTTTTTTTGTGGGGTTGGAAATAGATAGCCAGGCCTTTCTTCCAAGGTGCCTCCAAACTTTCAGTTAGCAGCCAAGTATGTTAACCATTTGTACCATTCAGGGACTCCTTTCCCTAAATGATAGTATTTCCTTTTAGTTTTCTTCCCTGTGTGTATGTGTTCATTTTCACACACACACACACACACACACACACACACACTCAAGTATTTGTGATTTTCCTTACATCTTATGCTTCTCTTTCAGAGTTGGTGAGTCCAGACTCACCACCTAATTCCAGAGTAAGGAAATTCCAGAGGAATATTAATCAAACATGATTATCAAGCTATAACCCACACATTGCATAGCTCTTCTCTGATTGGGGAAGATCTTTGATCATAGGCACTCAGTGGGCAGAATTCAGTTCCTATACCAAAACCAAAGTCACTGCCATCAAGTCGGTTCCAACTTATAGAGACCCCTTCTTGGGTTCTGAGGCAGTATCTCTTTGGAAGTAGATTGCCCAGTCTGCCTTCTGAGGAGTGGCTGATGGGTTTGAACCACCAGCCTTCTGGTTAACAGTCAAATGCCTTAGACACTATGCTACCAGACCTCCTATAGTATAACAAACCAGTTCCTATAGTATAACAAAATATGTCCAAGGTTCTTAAGATTGTAGGGTATAGCTGTCTCTCCCCCAGCCCCACATATAAGCCTTATCCTTGTATCATGTGCTATGGTGTGCAAGGCTCAGTCATCTTGGTTTTCTCATTTTGAACCTTCCTTCGGCATTATGTCCTAGTATTTCTATATACTATTATATATTTGTATATACAGTATTTCTACTGTAAAGATGAGAATCTGGTTTTCTGTGTACCACACCTAGTCACAGATGGACTGTGAGGCATGGTGATGGACAGAATTTGCATTCAGTTCCTTTGATTTCAAGACCAAGACCTTTTCAAAAATAGCCTTTTTTTTTTTTTCTTTTTCAAAAGGAATAGGTGCTTTTTATACATACTAGCTCAACACAGAAATCCATCTAAGCCTTTAAAACATGTTATAAAAAGACAAATAACCCAATTAAAAAATAGGCAAAGAATTTGAATAGATATTCCTCCAAAGAAGATATAAAAATGGCTAATAAGCTCATGAAAAGATATTTAATGATCAGAGAAATGTAAATCAAAACCACAAGGAGATACCACTTTACGCATACTCCCTCTGCCATCAAGTCATTTCTGACTCATAGCACCCCTGTAGGACAGGGTGGAACTCTCCCATAGGGTTGCCAAGGCTGTAAATCTTCATGGAAGCAGACTACTTCATCTTTCTTCTGTGAAGTGGCTGGTGGGTTTAAGCTGCCCACCTTTTGGTTATGCCCACTAGGATGGCTATAATAAAACATACAGACAATACCACCCTCACTGGTCAGATGGAAACTGATGGAACATCTGAGACTATGGCCCTTAGTCACCATTCAAGCCTGGAACTGAACTCACCCTGATGGCTCAACTTTCAGCCAAACAGTAGACAGGTCTGTAAGGTGAACAGTAACACCAAAGAGGTACACAGTTGCAAGCAGGATTTGGGGAGGCATATTCCAACCTCCTCTAATTTCACAAGTGGGGGAGAAAGACCAAGATCAGAAGCCTAAGGCTTATTCCTATGAGATCAGACGTGCTGCCACCCTCCAACCTTTCTACCAATTCTGACACCAACCATCCCTCCTGTAGTACTCTCTACATCTCCACTGGATTTGATAGTTCATTGCTGTGGCCACACAGAACTCCCAGATAATGCTTATGATTGTGGGGTTTATTAGGGAAGCAATGGGTTACAGTTAAGGATGAGAAACAAGTCAGAATACAGGTCTTCAGTCAGGAAAGCTTCTTAACTGTGCCACAGGCACACTTTTCTCTGGCCTCAGCCTCCCCTGCTCAGGCCAGTGTTATGTTTCTTTTAGCTTTGCTGATAGGCACCTATCTTAGTTCTCTAGTGTTGCTATAACAGAAATACCACAAGTGGGTGGCTTTAACAAACAGGAATTTATTCTTTTATGGTTTAGGAGGCTAAAAGTCTGAATTCAGAATGCCAGCTCTAGGGGCTGGGTGAAGGCCCACTGACCTTGGGATTCAGCTCTGTCTCTTGTTCCAAGTCCACTGGAGCTGGAGGCTTCTTCTAACTCATGCAGTTGCTGGCTGCTGAGGCTGACAAACCCAAGATTAGCAGGTAAAATGGCACAATCCTAAGATCATCAGGCAACATGGCAAGTGTTCTAGTTACCTAGTGCCGCTCTGACAAGAATATATACCACAAATGGGATGGCCTTAACAAACAGGAGTTTATTCTTACAATTTGGAGGCTTTAAGTCCAAGTTCAAAGTGCCAAGCTCTAGGGGTTGGGTGAAAGCCCCTCAACCTTGGGGTCCAGCTCTGCCTCCTGCTCCCAGCCCACTGGAGCTAGAGGTGTTTCTTCACTCAGACAGCTGCTGGCTGCTGAGGCTGAGAAGCCCCAAGTTTGACAAGTAAAAAGGCACAGTCCCAATGTTACCAAACCACATGGCAGGCCATTAACTTAAGTCCATTGTAAGTCCCAAGGTTGGCAGAGCATAGCAGGCTGCTGAGCAATGACATGGCTACATGCGGGTCCAAGTGTGCCATAGGCTAGAGACCATTCCCAAGGCTTCTCCTTAAATACAGAAAGCAGACCACATACCCAAAGGCAGCTACTCAGCTGCTCACAGTAGATTCCACCATGGAGTTGACTACCAATCTTATCATCTGGAATACTATATCTAGCTGCCCAGCCACTCAACCAGGCCCAGCCAAGCTGACACAAAAACATAACCACCACAGTTCTACCCCTTGTCACCTTGGCACCCCTGTACAGATCTTCAATGGGTGGTGTCTGTACAGGTCTCTCTCACTGGGTGGCTCTAGTACCCTAGTTCCCCTAAGTGGTGACCTCATCCCCTTGGCCTGGCTGGCCCCGTTCCTCTCCTTCTTGGGCATGGCAGCCCTGCCCCCTCACTCTTGGGCAGCAGCTATGGCTCCATCCCACTGGCTCACATGAATGAGCAGCCCCACACTCCAGAACCAAGTTGGTGAAGGCCTGGCTCTTTGAAACCTAGGGGCCTGTGGTGGTTCCACCCCCAAAGGCCATGGTCCTACCCTTTTAGGCTGAGGCAGCTCTGCTTCTGTTTCCTTGGTCTCTCTGCTTCTGCTGATAAATGCCAAAGGCAACCCACTCTGCTGGAAATCTTCCTGCCCCCAAAAGCATTCAGCTTTCTTGTTCCATGGGCCGGCCAACCTGCTACTCCATTTCAAACTGGTCTTTTCTACCAGTTAATGCCCAAAGGCAACCCACTTCTCCAGGAAGCCACCTAACCAAAGGCATCAAGCTTTCTTCTCCGTGGACTGGTAAGGCTGTCACTGTCTCATGCTGGTTCTCTTGGCTCTACTACTGCCATCTCTCATGCCGGTCTCTTGGTCTGCTCCTGCCATCTGTCATGCTGTATGCCAGGGTCTCTCTGCCAGGGTCTTGGGTCAAGGATGCACTCCACTCCTGTTTCCACATTTTAGGTATCTATCAGAGCAGCACCCTACTCTCTTGGTACCAAATTCTATTCTGGTTACCTAGTGCCGCTCTGACACGAATACATACCACAAATGGGATGGCCTTAACAAACTGGAGTTTATTCTTACAATTTGGAAGCTTTAAGTCCAAGTTTAAAGTGCCAAGCTCTAGGATCTGGGTGAAAGCCCTTCAACTTTGGGGTCGAGCTCTGCCTCCTGCTCCCAGCCCACTGGAGCTAGAGGCTTTTCTTCACTCAGACAGCTGCTGGCTGCTGAGGCTGAGAAGTCCCAAGGTTGACAAGGAAAAAGGCACAGTCCCAATGTTACCAAATCACATGGCAGGCCATTAACTTAAGTCCATTATAAGTCCCAAGGTCGGCAGAGCATAGCAGGCTGCTGAGCAACAACACGGCTACATGTAGGGTCCAAGTGTGCCATAGGCTAGAGACCATTCCTAAGGCTTCTCCTTAAATACAGGAAGCAGACCACATACCCAAAGGTAGCTACTCAGCTGTTCACAGTAGATTCCACCATGGAGCTGATTACCAGTCTCATCATGGGGAATACTACATCCAGCTGCCCAGCCACTCAACCAGGCCCAGCCAAGCTGACAAAAACCATAACCACCACAGCAAGTTACTGGTTCAAGTCCAGGAACAGTCCCAAGATTGGCAGGATCCAAATGTGCCCACAAAAGCTAGAGACCTTTCTCAAAGCTTCTCTATAGACACTGGAAGCAAGCCACACCCTGAAGGTAATTCCCATCAACCATTTAGCTTCTCACAGAAGATTCCACCATAGAGGTGATTACATCATCATGGGGAATGACTACATCTAGCTGCCAAGCCACTCAAAACCATGGCCCAGCCAATTGACACACAACTACCACAATACCCAAAAAGTCACCCTACTCAATCAGCAAGGCTCCTGCTTGAAGGCACTCAGATTTCTTGCTCTGTAGGGGGAAGCTCGCCTTTCCATCTCATGCCAGTTTCTTGGTTCCACTGCTACCACTATCTCTTTGCCATCTCTCTGCCATGTCAGTGCAGGGATCTCAGACCCAAGGACGTGATCCACTCCAGGTGCTTCTCTCATGATGGTAGTGAGAGCCCCCTTTCAGCCTGTGAGTGGGCTCATTTGAAGCCTAGCAGAATGGCAAAACTGACCAGTCCCTATGTTAGTGTTCCATACACCTTATTTTCATCGTCCCACCCCCACAAGGGTGTTTTGTGCCTTATTTACGTTATTAGCAAGCTGTCCAATCCCCTTGGTGGGCCACAAGCATCTCACATTTGTACAGTCCTGCCCAGTCATCTGGTGGGAGCCACAAAGACCATGGCTAGAAGAGCCATATTAAGTAATTCACAGCACCACAGAGCTCCTTAGAATAATTGACCATTCAAGATCAAAAGGGCACAGTTTGCTCAAGGACAAAGTTCAGAAGGCAGGAAGGCATAGGAAAGAAAGAGTAATGGAAAGGTGAAACACAGGGAGGAAGTGGAATGAGTAATGTTACATTGTGGGAACTGCAACCAATGGCATGAAACAAAATGTGTATGAATTGTTGAATGGAAAACTGATTTCCTCTGTAAACCTTCACCCAAATGACAGTAAAATGTTTTTTCTTTTTTCTTTTTTTTAAAAAACTACATATAGAAAGCCTTAAATCAACATTTCCATATATTAATTGGCAATGTTCCACCACCACCTCATCCCAAAAATTAAGGCAGACAACAACAAGCATTCATATGGATGTGAAGAAATCAGAATCCTCATACACTATTAGTGGGAATGTAAAATTGTGTAGCCATTGTGGAAAACAGTTTGGCAGTTCCTCAAAATGTGAAAATTAGAGTTACCGTATGACCCAGCAATTCCACTCCTAGGCATATACCCAAGAAAATTGAAAACATATGTCTGTACAAAAACTTGTATAAAAAAGTTCATAGCAGCAGTATAAATAATAGGAAAAAAATGCAAACAACCCAAATATCCATTAACTGATAAACAAACCAAATGCGGTATATTCATACAATGGAATATTTTCAGCAATAAATAGGAATAGATTGCTCATACATGCTACAACATGGATGAGCCTTGAAAACATATAAGTAAAAGAGAGTCATAAAGGGCCACATATTGTCTGATTCCATTTTTATGAAATATCCAGAATAGGCAAATCTATAGACAGAAAGTAGATTAATGATTGCCAGGGACGTGGAGAAAGTAAGGAATGGGGAGTGGCTGCTAATGAATGGGGTTTTTTTTTTTTTTTGTGGGGGAGGGAGGATAAAATGTTCTAAAATTAGATTGTGGTGATGGTTGTACAGCCCTGTGAATATACTAAAGACCATTGAATCTTGGACTTTAAAGGGTGAATTGTATGGTATGTGAATTATATCTCCATAAAATTGTTAAATCCTGTCACTCTTGCTCCGAACTTTCCAGAGGCTGCCTGATTTCCTTAGAGTAAAGCTTGTGTCATCATGATACTCTACAAGACTCTCTGGGTGTCCTGGCCCTAGTTGGGCTCTCAATCTGCTCCAGTCTCCTGGAGGGGCTTCACTGGTCTTGAGATGGGCCAGGCACACTCCAACTTCAGGCCTTTGCACTGGTTGTTCTCTCTGTCATAGAAGCTCCTTCTTCAGGTACCCTCAAGGTATGCTCCTTAAAGTCTTTCAAGTCACCTTATAATGGAGGCTTCCCTGACCATTTTGTTTTTGGTTAAATCCTTACTGTAAAAGTCCCGGCAAGAAGAGGACACACAAAAGTGGGGTTAAAGAGAAATTTTTATAACGCGCTCCTGAGAGGAGGTTTACAGGTCCCCTGACCGGATGAGGTTCATGGGTCCCTGAGAGGGGCCAGAGAAGTCACGAGGCTGGGATGGGAGGAAGAGGTTTATATAATTGCGCTTTCTGCACTTTCTCCCGGGCCCAGCGGACCTGAGTGGAAACAAAAGGAATAAGGTGGGAACAAGTCAGGTGAAGCACTTCATTAGCATAATATGGGGAAATAGTTGGGGACTTTCTATAGCCGTTAAGGTAGAGGGGAGGGCCTGTGCTGGTTCCAGGAACAACGGGCTATCTGCATCGGGGTTGACATGGGCTGCGGTTAGGTTCTTTCCTGATTGGCCAGTTTGTAATTTCTTCTTGCTCAATCCTTTACCTGTCTGACTTGCCATGTTCCTGCCTGACGCTTACCACATTTCCCCTTTATTGTTTTACCTATAGTTCTCGTTGCCTTTGAACATACTGAATGATTTACTGTTTCATTCTATTTATTGTCTGGCTCCCTCTACTAGAAGGGGCCCTGGTGGTAGAGTGGTTAAACACTTGGCTGATAGCCAAAAGGTCTCTGGTTTAAACTCATCAGCTGCTCCGTGGGAGAAAGATGTGGCAGTCTGCTTCAATAAAGATTTACAGTGTTGGAAACCCCATGGGGCAGTTCTACTCTGTACTATAGAGTTGCTATATAGAGTCGCTATGGCTCAGAATCGACTCATTGGCAATGGGTTTGGTCTCTACTAGAATGTAAGCTCTTCAAAGGCAGGAATTTTGTCTGTCTTGATCGCTGATACATCCTCATCACACAGAACAGGGCCTGGCACATAGGAGTTTCTCTGTAAATATTTGTTGAATGAATAACTAAGAATATATGGGACAAACAGTATTGATTATTCCCAACCCCTTTCTCCCTTATTCACCTCCTGTGATGATGTTATATTATTATCTGCTGTGAAGTCAGCCCCTGACTCATGGTAACCTCATGCCCAATGGAACAAAGTACTGCACAGTCCTGAGCCACACTCATGACCGGTTGCAGATCAGACTGTTGTTGATCCGTAGGGTTTTCACTGGCTGATTTTTGGAAGTAGATCACCAGGTCCTTCTTCCTGGTTCATCTTAGTCTGGAAGCTGCACTGAAACCTGTTCTGCATCGTAGAAACATACAAGTCGCCACTGACAGACAGGTGCTGGATGTGCTGAGGAGCATTAGCCAGAAATCGAACCCATGTCTACTGCGTGGAAGGTGAAAATTCTACCATTGAACTACTAATGCCCTCAAGACCTCCTGTGATAGAGGCTGAAAAAACCAGGTCTCAATATCCCACTTTACCTTGCAGCTATGGGTGCCCACAGAACCAATCAGAAGAAACCTGCCAGGGAGTTTCTGGTATTTTCTTCCTCAGTAAAAAGAGTCTTAGGAAGAGTGAGCCTCTTTCTCTGTGTCTGTCTCCTGCTTGCCACTTTTGAATGCTGAATGAGGGCGTCATTCCAGATTTTTTTCCTTTTATTAACACATTTTTTTTCTTAATAAAATTTAAAATCAGATTATCCTCTCTACACATTATTTGATAACTTGCCTTTTTCCCACTTAATGTGACACGGACGTCTTGATGTGTCTTTCGTTTTCAATCTCTCTGGGGGAGAGCTCATTTCATTGAGCATATTCATTCATTCAGCACGTATTTATTGAGCACCAACTATAATGGCAGTTGGGCAGGATAGATCAAAAACAGAGGTTCTGCATCCAGAGGGCTGGGTGGGAGATGTTGAGAAGGGGCCTTGGCATCTGGGAATCTGACTATGGAACAAGGTAAGGAAAGGATTTCAGGCTGAGAGAACAGCCCAGGGAAGGAGAGGTGGCTCTCTGGGCACGAAGCTGATGAGGCAGGCAGGGGACCTTTCTGTTCAAAACTCTCACTGACTTGATTGCAGACACAAGGTCTAGGTTTGCCTCCACCGGGAGCTGTCTTGCTGGTAACAATATAGACCTCTGAATCTGGAGGAAAAACCATGGGGAAGTTTCATTCCTGTACTTTCTGTATAATGAAAATGTAATTAATCATGTCTTTGATGGTTCATAATTTAGTTTTTTTTTTTTTCATTTTTTAGCACTATAATTAAATTCATTTAAGCTTTATAAGTAGTTATTTTAGAATTTTTCTTTGTACCCCCACTGGTGTAGTGCTCAAAACTCGCAATTAGTATGTCTCAAGGTGGCTACTACTGTTTTAAAATGCATCTTAAAGGCTGTTCAAGTGAAAAGTATTATTATTGTGACTATGATTTAAATTAGCTATGGAGAAAACTAGAGAAATGTTTCTTGTTTCTCTCTTCTTAAAAAGTTTACAGTGCTTTAAAATATTGACATGGGAATTCCTGTGAACTGGGGAAAAACAGCTTCATATGTTTTTCACCCAGGACTGTGACTGTGGGAGTTGACGTGGAGGTTAGTTTCCTGGAGGTCAGTGCCTGCTGCTAGGATACAGTTTTGCTTGGGCTTTCAGCTCTCAGGCTATGGGAAAAAGCCACCTAAACTCTTCTTTGTCTCCCAGCTGAAAGCCCATTTCCTGATGTTGGTGTAGTAATTAGTTAGAAAGTTTTACTAAGTTTACAAATTCTCTGTTAAAGTCAAAGAGAAATGATTTACAATAAGTATTTTAAAAACTCTATTAATAAACAAAGAAATGCAAATTAAGGCAATAGCAAGATACCAGGTTTTTTTTTTTCTCTCTTCAAATTCTCCTGGATGTATATAAATGATTAATATGTGGTGTTAGCAGTCTTGCTGGCAGAAGATTACATTGTTACAGTCTCTCTGAAGAATAATTTAACAGTTAATACCAAGATATGTATTTTGGATAACTATTTTTTTTCTTTAAATGGGGATTTTTGTATAACCTCCAAACCAGAAACCCTACTCTGAGGACTCTATCTTAAGGGAGTATGGATCCTAAACAAATATTTAGAAAAGAGGGTTTTCATTTATCTGGTTATTATTTGATGAAAGATTTTTTAAAAAAAAACTTCTGATACATTCTTCTTTCCTGCATTGTTTTACATATCATAATTTATTTGATTCCCCAAAAGGAGCCATGTTGGAATGCCAGATAAACACTTCTTTGACAGGAACAATATGGGTGCACAGAGGCTGACCCCTGGAGTCAGAGAGCTTGAGTCCCAGGCCCAGCCCCACCTCTCATTAGCTATTGCATGATCTTGGACAAGGTCGGACATGTCTCCTCCACTTGTTTTCTTCATCCTTCTTGTTTGTTCCTGAAATTATCTTACTTATTCTCTTGTTTATCTTTGGCTTTCTACCCTAGTACAGGGAGCTCTGGTAGCATAGTGCCTAAGGCACTTGACTGCTAAACAGAAGGCTGGTGGTTCAAACCCACCAGCCACTCCTTGGAAGGAAGGCTGGGCAATCTACTTCTGTAGTGATACTTCCTTGGAAACCCAAGGAGGGGTCGCTATGAGTCAGGGCCGACTCAGCGGCATATAACAACAACAACAATAACAACCCTAGTACAGTGGCTCCTCAAGGGTAGGGATTCAGTCAAGGCTGTGTGTTTATAGAGCTCAGACTATTGACTTTCTGACCTCCTTGGGCCTCAGTTCCCTCAAATACAAATAGAGATAACAGTTCCTTCCTCCCTCATGTAAAATAGTTTAATACAGAGCAATGTCATGTGATAAATACTGAATGAACAATAAGTAAGAATTTCATTTTATAATCTTTGCAAATTCCTGAAAATAACCCGATAGTGAATCCAGTTAATGGAGAGAAAACAAAGAGGGGATAAGAGCTGTTTAGGTTACTTCGTGCTGCCACAGGTGGAGTGACTTTAATAAACAGGAGTTTATTCTATTACAGTTTTGAAGGCTAGAAATCTGAGTTCAAAGTGCCAAGCTCTAGAGGCTGGTTGAAAGCCCCTCAACCTTGGGCTTCAGGTCTGCCTCTTGCTCCCAGCTCACTGGAAGTGGAGGCTTTCTTCACTCAGGTAGCTGCTGGCTGCTGAGGCAGACAAGCCCAAGGTCAATAAGTAAAAATGGCACAGTCTCGATATTACCAAACCACACAGCAGGCCATTGATTTAAGTCCATTAAGAGTCCAAAGGTTGGCAGACAACCTCGCAGGCTGTTGAATAATGACTCGGCTATATACAGGATTCAAGCATCTCTAAGAAGGCTATCTTTTCTTAAGACTTTGACTTTGAATCTCATGTGAAATAGGGAGAGGTGATTTCATTGTTCCAAGAGAGAGCCTACCTTACATGAGAGTCCCAGGCAAGAGTCACTTGCTGTCCAGGGAGAGAAGGCTATTCATAGTGAACAATGTGCAGTCTGGGACCTGGCTTTCCTCACTAGTTTAATCCCAGCTGGGGAGCTGGGATGGTTTTCTCTCACTATCTACCAGTTATGACCAGTGACTCAGGTATTTACAAACCTGGGTCCATGAACATGTGACTTAATGTAGAATTAGTACTTCAGGTAAAGGCTTTGAGAAGTCAACAGTGTGAGTGGTTCTGAAGACTTCACCAGCTTTGCTCAGAAAGATGGAAGAATCCATTTTGGGGCCTGAATAAGAAAGGTCATTATTTAAGTGTAAATCTGACTCTTTCTTTGATTCAAGCAGTCAAGGACTTCCTGACATAACCTGTTGGGTTAGTCCTTGGCATTGATGCCCAGAGGAGTAAACAGGGATCCTTGGCATTGATGCCCAGAGGAGCAAGGAGGAGAGGTGCTTGGCAGATTGTTTAGCCTTTCATTGAGGCTGTCAGAGAACATTGGTTCTAGACAGGACCTCAGAGATCTTATTCCAGCCCTGCATCATCAGAACAGGACACTGGCCACAGAGAGCAGAGAAATGTCCAAGTTCTTTTGGCTGGTTTTGGACAGGGAAGGCAGTTGGCCCAGGTCCTCAGATACCAAGCTAGTCATGTTTCCATCAAGTTGGCGTCTATGTTTTGTGAGAGAGGGAATGAAAGCAAGTATTGTTGTTGTTATGTGCCATTGAGTCGGACCCAACTCATAGCGACCCCTCCTTGGGTTGCCAAGGCAGTATCACTACAGAAGTAGATTGCCCAACCTTCCTTCCGAGGAGTGGCTGGTGGGTTTGAACCTCCAGCCTTCTGGTTAGCAGTCAAGAGCCTTAGGCACTATGCTACCAGAGCTCCTGAAAGCAAGTATAGCAGCCCACTAATACAGTAAGGAGCCTACCCAGAGAGAAACAAGTGGATCTGGGAGGTTTTCACTTGGCATTTACCACCTGGCCTTGGCTACCTGTGGCCTGCTGGAAATGCTTTTAAAAATGACAATGAGTTTACCAAAATTCCTGCTTTGTCATGCCTTGGGTAACACTCAATTTTGTTGTTGTTGTTAGGTGCCATCAAGTCGTTTTCGACTCTTAGTGACCCCATGCACAGGAGAACGAAACACTGCCCGATGCCGCACCAGCTCTACAATCCTTGCTACACTTGAGCCCATTGTCGCAGCCACTGTGTCAATCCATCTCGTTGAAGGTCTTCCCCTCCTTCGTCCACCCTCCACCTTATCAAGCATGACATCCTTCTCCGGGGAATGGTCCCCTCTGACAACATGAGCAAAGTAGGTGAGACGAAGTCTGGCCATCCTCGCTTCCAAGGAGCATCTCGACTGCACTTCCTTCGGGACAGATGTTAGTTCTTTTGGCAGTCCATGGTATACCTTCAGCATTCTTCGCCAGCACCACAACTCAAAAGCATCAACTCTTCTTCAGTTTTCCTTATTCACTCAATTTTAGACTCATTTTAAAATTTAAATTTCTAGTTGTATCTGAGATAATAAAATTTTATTTTGATTTCAGGTTCAAGAAATATCAAAAGTTAAGTCCAGTGGGGATTGTAATAGGTGCCAGGAAACAAAACGTGGATAAACTGATGAGTGTGAAACAAGTCTGCTTTTTAAATTTGCACCCAAATAACAACAGTTTTTTTTTAAGTCCAAAATTCAGTGTTATATTTAATGTTATGATTGATTCATATTAACTGTTCCATTTTCTTCTGTAGAAAAATATCTGAATTCATTCATTTATTTATTCAACAAATCTTTATTATTATTATTATTTATTGTGATTTGGGTGAAGATTTACAGAGCAAATTCACTTTCTATACAGCAGTGCACATATACTTTGTCTCATGTCATTGACCACAGTTTACCACAATGTAACAGCTCCCCTCCCAACAAATCTTTTTTAAACTTAAAATTATTCTGCTTCCAGATTTTCTGGTTTCTACTAGTCTCATTGATGAATCTGTTCTTTTTTCTTTTTCTTTCAGTAAAATATTAATGGAGAACCTATTGTGTGTCAGGTATATGCAAGGTCTTATTGATACGGGGGAAAGAACACACTCATAATATTTATGAGGCCTTGCCTTCAATGAACCTCATTCTAGGGGGAGAGACAGACGTTAAACAAGTAAACAAAAATGACTTTAAAATATCATTTGCCATGAAGGAAATGACTGTTTCCAACTACATATAAGACAAGATGCCTCCAATGCTGATGCTACATTCTTTTCATGTAGTCTAGCTTCTCATTAATAGCCTGTGATATGCAAATGACACAACCTTGTTTATTGAAAGTGAAGGGACTTGAAGCACTTGCTAATGAAGATCAAAGACTACAGATTTCAGTATGGATTGCAACTCAACATAAAGAAAACAGAAATCCTCACAACTGAACCAATAAGCAATATCATGATCAGTGTAGAAAAGATTGAAGTTCTCAAGGGTTTCATTTTATTTGGATCCACAGTCAACAACCATGGAAGCAGTAATCAAGAAATCAAACAACATATTGCTTTGGACAAATCTGCTGCAAAAGACCTCTTTAAAGTGTAAAGAGCAAAGATGTCTCTTTGAAGACTAAGGTGAGCCTGACCCAAACCATGGTATTTTCAGCTGCCTCCTATGCATGTGAAAGCTGGACAGTGAATAAACAAGAACAAAGAAGAATCAATGTCTTTGAATTGTGTGTTGAAGGAGAATGTTGACATGGACTGCCAGAAGAATGAACAAATCTGTCTTGGAAGAAGTACAACCAGAATGCTTCTTAGAATCAAGAATGGCAAGACTTTGTCTCATGTACTTTGGACATGTTATCAAGAAAGACCAGTGTTCTAGTTACCTAATGCCACTCTGACAAGAAATATACCACAAATGGGATGGCCTTAACAAACAGGAGTTCATTCTCTTATAATTATGGAGGCTTTAAGTCCAAGTTCAAAGTGCCAGGCTCTAGGGGCTGGGTGAAAGCCCCTCAGCCTTGGGGTCCAGCTCTGCCTCCTGCTTCCGGCCCACTGAAGCTAGAGGATATTCTTCACTTAGACAGCTGCTGGCTGCTGAGGCTGCCAAGCTCAAGATTGACAAGTAAAAGGACACAGTCCCAATGTTACCAAACCACATGGCAGGCCATTAATTCAAGTCCATTGTAAGTCCCCAGGTTGGCAGAGCATGGCAGGCTGCTGAACAACAACATGGCTACATGCAGAATCCAAGTGTGCCATAAGCTAGAGACTATCCCCAAGGCTTCTCCTTATATACAGGAAACTGACCACATCCCAAAGGCAGCTACTCAGCTGCTTGTGGTAGATCCCATGATGGAGTTGATTCATGAGGAATAACTACCACCAGTTGCCCAGCCACTCAACCAGGCCCAGCCAAGTTGACACACACTTAATACCACAACCAGTTCCTGGAGGAGGGCCTCGTGTTTGGTAGAGGGTCAGCAGAAAAGAGGAAGACAGACCATCAATGAGATGGATTGATACAATGGTTGCAACAGTGGGCTGAAACATAGCAGTGATTGTGAGGATGGTGCAGGACCAGGCAATGTTTCATCCTGTTCCACATAGGGTCACAGTACCTAACAACAAAAGGAACTTACTTGACAGAACCTAACAACAATGAGTCAAGGATCCCTGGTGGTGAAGTGGTTAAGCACTTGGCTGCTAACCGAAAGGTTGGCAGTTTGAACTCACCTGCCATTTCAGCAGAGAAAGATTTACAGTCTATTTCTGTAAAGATTCACAGCCTTGGAAACCCTATGGGGAAGTTCTACTGTCTTCTGTAGGTTAGCTGTGAGTCAGAATCGACTCCACAGCAATTGTTTTTTTGTGTGTTGGAGAGAACCAAGTAGATGGCCCTCTCTAATCCTGATTGTCAGTAAAAACTCATTCTGCTCTTTTCGCTAGTCTGACTTTCCTCCCTGACTTCTAATTCTTTATTAGTAACATTAGAACTTAAGGGTGGTCCTTAATGTTTTTGGGAGCATGGACTACTTAGAGATTATACTAAAAACTATGGCTAATCTATGCTGAGACATATCCTTTCTGGCATACAATTTCAGGGGGTTTCATGACCCCTGGTTAAAACTCCTGTCCTAGAGACTTGGGAAAATGAGGTGCAGCTTAGCCAAAGCCTCTAGTTCTGTGGGGTTGGAGATCACATACTATGTTAGACTGGGTTCTCTAGAGAAACAAAACCAGTAAAGCTTAGAGAGAGACAGAGAGAGAGAGAGAGAAAAAAAAAAAAATTATCTTAGGAAAATGGCTCACACACTTATAGAAGTTGGTAAGTCCAAAGTTCCTGGATCAAACATCAAGCTGGAGGCTTTTCCTGGCTCTTGCAACCACAGGGGCTGAGGACCTCAAGGCTGGCAGGTAGTACACTGGCTGTTGACTCCAACAAATGACGAATCCAAGATCTCCAGGCTGAATGGTGGATTGTTCACTCACCAACAGTTGTAGGCAGCACAACAGAATCCCAATCCACAGAAGAATGTCTCTTTTCCCAGAATGTCTGTAGATATACTGGAAGCAGGCCACACCCCTAGGGAAACTCCCTTTCAACAGATTGGCTGCTCAAAACGTAATCATCTGATCCCATTATGGGAATGACCACATCACAACAGCTTAAATCACACAGAATTGTGGTCCAGCCAAGATGACACACAGCTCCAACTATTACACATACTTATGCTGAACTTGCCACTAGAACACTTACGATTTCTTGGACTCTTGATATTTAAGAAAATAAAAGTCATTCCTACGTCTCACAGATTTCTTCAGCTCTTCATATTTAAATAATATGCTCATTACCTTACATATTACTTATTAATTACAAAGAGAAAAAAGTAACTTGTGATTCAGACAGTCTGGCAGACACCTCTTTAACCACATGATCAAACTTGCCATCACCAAAAATAAGAAAATAGCTAGATAGGTAAGAGACAAGTATTGATTTGGGTTAAGGGAAAGGCAATATTCCAAAAAATAAGTGACCAACACAATTACACTAAGGAAAAGGAAGACACAGAGAGATGCACAAGAGGTACAGACTACAAAGATAAACACTTTCATGTACACAATACTGCATTACCCATAATAACAAACATTAATCTACAGGTGGAAGAAAATATAAATGTAAATTTAGAAAATGAGAGTCTCTTGGTGTCATAACAGAGTGACATAGTGTCATTGTGTCACATTCCTGCCAAAAATGTTTAACCTAAATCTAATCATGAGGAATAAATCAGAAGAGTACAAGTTGAGAGATTTCTGTAAAACAACTAGCTTGGATTCTTCTAAAATATTGATATCATGAAAAGCAATGCAAAATAAAGTGGGGGAAACTATTACAGACTAAACAGGCAGACAACTAATTGCCATATGTGATCTTTGATTGACTGGATTAGAAAACCAATCAATCAAAAACAGTACAAACTCCCATCACACAGAGGGAAAGTAATAAGTCACAGCTTCTTTATGGATCATATATAGTGAATATAAATTAACTTTGAAAACCTTAAGCACTAGACAAGTGTTAGCTATGAGTTTAATTTATGTTGTAGTGCTGTTGACCTTAAGAAGAACAGACCAAAATAGGCTCATGTAATATTAATTGATTCTTTCACTCATTCACATATATTTATTGATCTGAGATGCAAGGAGGTAAAGTGATTTGCCTAAGGTCATCCATTCCATTAATTGTTGTTGTTGTTAAGTGCCGTCGAGTCGTTTCCCATGCACAGCAGAACGAAACACTGCCTGATCCCGCGCCAGCCCCACAATCCCATTAATTAGCACAGCCAAAACTGTAACCCAGGTCTCCTTGTCCTCTAGAGAACCTGGAGCAATGCTCACAGTAGATAATAAATTCTCTTGATGGAGCTAGTCGTCAGTGGAGTGATGGTGTTGACAGTAGTGGCAGTGATGGTGCTTGTGGAGGCAGTGGTAGTGATGATGTTATTCTTGTTGATAATAGTGGAGTGATGGGGTTGTTGGGGAAGTGGCAGTGACAGTGTTGTTGGTTATGGCAGTGGTAGTTGTGGTAGTTAAGTTTGTTTGTCAACTTGGCTGGGCCTGGTTGAGTGGCTGGGCAGCTGGATATAGTTATTCCCATGATGAGATTGGTTATTAACTCCATGGTGGACTCTATTGGAGCAGCTGAGTAGCTGCTTTAGAGATATGGTCTGCTCCCTGTATATAAGAAACTTCTTTGAGAATGGTCTCCAATTTACAGCACACTTGAACCCTGCATGTAGCCGAGTCATTGTTCAGCAGCCTGCCATGCTCTGCTGATCTTGGGACTTTCAGTGGACTTGAATTAATGGCCTGCCATGGGGTTTGGTAACATTGGGACTGTGCCTTTTCACTTGTTGACCTTGGGTTTGTCAGCCTCAGCAGCCAGCAGCTGTCTAAGTGAAGAAAAGCCTCTAGCTCCAATGGGCCGGGAGCCGGAGGCAGAGCTGAAGCCCAAGGTTGAGGGGTTTTCACCTAGCCTCTAGAGCCTGGCACTTTGAACTCAGACTTAAAGCCTCCATAATTGTAAGAGAATAAACTCCTGTTTGTTCAAGTCATCCCATTTGTGGTATATTCTTGTCAGAGCAGAACGAGGTAACCAGAACAGTAGTCATAGTACTGATGGTGGTGCTTGTGGAACTGATGGTATTGGTGGTAGTGGTGGCAGTGATTGACTTATTGTTGGTGATAGTAATGGTAGTGATGGGGTTGTGGTTGTAGTTGGGGCAGTGATGGTATTCATAGTGATGGTAGTAGTGGCAGTGATAGGGTTGTTGGTAGAAGTGGCAGTGATGAGGTAATTGGTGACAATGGCAATGGTAGTCTTGGTAGTTGTGGAAGTGGCAATGACAGTTTTGATGGTGGTGGTGGTAGTGGCAGTGATGGGATTATTGGTGGTGGTAGTACTAGTGGCACTGTGGAGAAATGGTGTTGAACCTTAACATGGTGAATAAGACAAAAATCAGGTTTTAGGAAATTCAAAGGCAGTTATTATGGTTACTTTTCTAGAATTTATTTTTCTTTTCCTTGTTCTTTTATTTTCTCTCTCTTTATCCCCCACAGTCTTGGTATCATAGATACCTGATTTCATCTAGGAGTTCTCTTTACTTTGCATATGCAGATTTTGTCTATACCAAACCAAAAATCAAACTCACTGCCATCAAGTCAATCCCAACTCATAGTGACCCCCATTGGGTTTCCAAGGCGGTAAATCTTTTCGGAAGTAGATTGCCAAGTCTTGCTTTGGAGGAGTGGCTGGTAGATTTGAACTGCCAGCCTTCTGGTTAGCAGTAATGCCTTAGTCAGTGTGCTACCAGAGCTCCTTATATTTTGTCTAGAATAAAAATATATGTTGTTAGAATGGCAGACCATATATCTTTGCTTGCTTTATAAATCATGAGTATGTTCCATTGTTGTGGAATAAGTGCCTACATCTTATAAAATGCAATCTTTTCAGAGTAAAGCTCTTAACTCTTTGGGAGTTCTTTTCAACTTGTGTTTTGTTCCACTTGACCAATCAAGCTGCATTCTAGGACACCCAGAATGGAGAGACTGATGACTACTATAATAATGACCCATGAGATGTGTTGATCTCCCTTCACCATTCCTTCCTCAGCACCTTTAGCTGATGTAGGATGAATCCTGCCTTATTCTTCTGCTGATGTTAATACAAGAAAAGTTGTAATCCAAGTGGATATTAAGTTGGTATATTTTGGATTCACTGGTAGGGCTGTTAGCATTGTCAGACCACCTGATAGTATTATGTTTGAATTTAATCTCTGCTTGCTATCTTATTCAGTACTTTTTTTTTCTTTTCAGAGATGTGTGGGTGAGTACATTGATGGCATGCTAATCATATTTCCAAGCTTCCATGAAGCTGGGAGTGGAGCTAATAGATTGGATGAAAGAATAATGAGCCAAAGTAGTGTTGACAATCTGGGAAGTGCAGTCAAATCAAACAACCTGGACCATAATAACAGAGATAAATGCCAAGTCCAGCACTTGTGTCCAAGCAACAAGTTGTGCAAGGTTAGCAGGTAGGATACTGAGCTGGAGTCTGGGAAAGATTCATGGGTTGTAGTAAATTGCAACCTCAATGTGTGAGATAGCTGCCAAGAAAGCTAGTGAACTTCACAAAGTTGCTAGATGAGAAAGAAACAGTTCTGTTTGAGGCAGCCCTCACTGGGGGCTTGTGGTGAGTTTTCTTCACCACACTTGACAAACAAGGATTATATTGAAGAAGGAGGACAGGATGGTGGGTCTGAGTAAGGTAAACACATGAAATGCCATATGATTCTTAGTGAAGGGAATCTAGAGATCAGAAGCCCCAGTGAGCCATGTTATTGATTAAAATATTTTCAGTTACAGCTTTTAGAAAACTAAACTAGCAGTGATTAGGTGATAAAAAATGTTATTGTCTCATAGAACAAGACATCTGGAGCTAGGCCATTCCAGATAGAGCAGTAGTGGCTTAATGATATCAACCAGGACCCAGACTCCTTCTAGATTTATATTCTGCATCCTTAGCATATGGGCTTCTTATCTTTGTCACCTCATGATACCAAAATGATTGTCATAGTTCTAAGCATCACAATGTCACACAACCACATCAAGGGAGAGAGAAGTGTGAAGAGACAGAGCCAGGGAGCTATTCTCAAACATTTTCAGAAGTTTCTAGCAAGTTGCCCTTATATCTCATTGACCAGATTGTATCATATGGCTATCTTTCTTTCTTTTTTCTTATTTATTGTAATTTGGGTGAAGATTTATAGAGCAAATTCACTTTCTACACAGCGGTTCACATATACTTTGTCTCATGTCATTGACCACAGTTTACCACAATGCAACAGCTCCCCTCCCACTTCCTCCCCATAGTTATCTCTTCCCAGTGTCCATCCCTCCATACTCTCCTGCCCCCTGAGCTGTCTCCCTGTGCATAAGCAATGGCTGTCTTTCTGGCTCTTCAATGTCAAAGGCTAACTGGACCACATCCTTGAGGTTGGGAAATGGACTTCCCTCTAGCACATTTCTGCTCCTCTCATAATGAAACAAGATCAGCATTCTCTCAGCCCAAAGAAGTGAGTTTGAGGAATGGTTGTTGGCTGGGCAATCAAGTATGTCTGCCACTAGATATAACCTCATCTTCAAATATGAGAAGGCTTCTTACGCTGAAATGGTTTTGTTTCTGAGGGTCCAGAGGCAAAATTTGGGCAAACATTGGGCCAGTGAGTAAAAATAAGACCAATTTTTAGTCCTACTTGAGTCAAGCTTTTCTGATAACTGTTAGGTGCTGTTTAGTTGCCTCCCAGTCATAGCATCCCTATATACAACAGAAATGAAACACTGCTTGGTCCTGCGCCAGTCTCATAATCCTTGCTATACCTGAGCCCGTCATTGCAGCCACTGTGTCAATCCATCTCATTGAGTGCCTTCCCCTTATTCACTGACCTCCGCTTTACCAAGCATGATATCCTTCTCCAGGGCATGTCCCTTCTGATAACATGACCAAGGTAAGTAAAATGAAGTCTGGCCAGTCTCACTTCCAGGGAGCATTCCAGCTGTACTTCTTTTTCTTGAAATATATTTTATTGAAATAAAATTTATGTGCAGTGAAATACACAAAACTAAAGTGACATGTGTCAATGCATTTTTCTTTTTCTTTTTCTTTTTCTTTTTTTTTTTAAGCAGTGTTCCCTCCCCTCCCCTCCTACCCCTGGTAACCAATTGACTTATTTCACTCAGCATAATATCCTCCAAGTTCCACGGATATGTTATGTGGTGTTTTGCAGGTTCTATATTATTCTTTAGTGTTGCATAATGTTTCATTGTTTGTATGTACCATCGTGTTCTGGTTACCTAGTGCCACTCTGACAGAAATATACCACAAATGGATGGCCTTAACAAACTGGAGTTTATTCTTACAATTCGGCGGATTTAAGTCCAAGTTCAAGTGCCAGGCTTTAGGGGCTGGATGAAAGCCCCTCAACCTTGGGCTTCAGCTCTGCCTCCTGCTCCCGGCCCACTGGAGCTAGAGGCGTTTCTTCACTCAGACAGCTGCTGGCTGCTAAGGCTGAAAAGCCCCAAGGTTGAGAAGTAAAAAGGCACAGTCCCGAAGTTACCAAACCACATGGCAGGCCATTAACTTAAGTCCATTGTAAGTCCCAAGGTCAGCAGAACATAGCAGGCTGCTGAGCAATAACACAGCTACATGCAGGGTCCAAGCGAGACCATTCCCAAAGGCTTCTGCTTATACACAGGAAGCAGACCACATACCCAAAGGCAGCTACTCAGCTGCTTGTGGTAGATCCACCATAGAGTTGATTACCAGTCTCATCATGGGGAATAACAACCACCAGCTGCCCAGCCGCTCAACCAGACCCAACCAAGTTGACACACAAACTGAACTACCACACATAGTTTGGTTATCCATTCTTCTATTGATGGGCAGGTAGGTTGTTTCCATTTTTTGCTATTGTAAATAGTGCTGCGATGAACATGGGTGTACATATATCTGTTCTTGTCCTGGCTTTCGCTTTTTTAGGATAAGTACATAGTAATGGGAGTCCTGGGTCAAATGGTATTTCTAATTCTGGGTTTTTGAGGAATCACCATATTGCTTTCCACAGTGGTTATATCATTTTACAGTCCCACCAACAGTGTATGAGAGTCCCAATCTCTCCACATCCTCACCAGCATTTGTTATTTTCTGTTTTGTTGAACTTTGCCGTTAATGCTGAGGTGAGATGCTATCTCATGGTTGCTTTGATCTGCATCTTTCTGATGGCTAATGATTGTGAGCATTTCTTCATGTATTTGCTGGCTACTTGAATATCCTCTTTGGTGAAGTGTCTATTCATGTCTTCTGCCCATTTTTTAATTGGATTGTTAATCTTTTTGGTGTTGAGGTGTTGGAGTTTTCTATAAATTTTAGAGATAAGTCCCTTGTCAGATATATCATTACTGAATATTTTTTTTACCAATCTATAGGTTCTCTTTTTACTCTTTTGGAGAAGTCTTTTGAAACACATAAAAATTTAATTTTTAGAAGGTCCCATTCATCTAGTTTATCTTCAACTATTGGTGCATTTTGGGTTATGCATGACAGTCTATTTATGCCATAAATTAAGGCCCCTAAATTTACCCCTATTTTTCCCCTGATGGACTTTATAGTTTTAAGTTTCACATTTAACTCTTTGATCCATCTGGAGTTAGTTTTTGTGTATGTTGTGAGATATGGATCTTGTTTCATTTTTCTACAAATGGATATCCAGTTTTGCCAGCACCCTTTGTTAAAGAGACCACCTCTTGCCCATTTAATGTATTTCAGCCATTTGTCAAAAATCAGCTAACCACAAGTTGATGGATCTATTTCTGGGTTCTCAACTCTGTTCCACTGGTCTATGTGTCTGTCATTGTACCAGTACCAGGCTGTTTTGACTACTGTGGCTGTTAGTAGGTTTTGAGATCCAGCAGTGTGAGACCTCCTACTTTGTTCTTCTTCAATAGTGCTTTGCTTATTCTAGATCTCTTTCCTTTCCATATAAAATTAGTGACTTGTTTTTCTATACTTAAAGAATGCTGATGGGATTACATTGAGAGTATAGATTGCTTTGGGTAGCATTGACATTTTCACAATGTTCAATCTTCCTATCCATAAGCATGGTATCTTCTTCCATTTATGTAGATCCCTTATGGTTTCTTGGAGTAGTGATTTGTAGTTTTCTTTGTACAGGTCTTTTGTGTCCCTAGTGAGATTTATTCCAAAGTATTTTATTTTTTTTGTTAGCTATTGTAAATGGTATTGATTTCCTTATTTCCTTTTCAGCAATCTCTTTGCTGGTGTAGAGGAATCCAACCGAGTTTTGTATTTTGATCTTGTATCCTGCCACTATGCTAAATCTCTCAATTAGTTCCAGTAGGTTTTTTTTTTGCTAAGTCTCTTGGATTTTCTAGGTATAGGATCATGTTGTTGTTGTTATGTGCCCTCAAGTCAGACCCAACTCATAGCGACCCCTCCTTGGGGTTGCCGAGGCAGTATCACTACAGAAGTAGATTGCCCAACCTTCCTTCCAAGGAGTGGCTGGTGGGTTTGAACTGTCAGCCTTCTGGTTAGCAGTCAAGTGCCTTAGGCACTATGCTACCAGAGCTCCCGGTATAGCATCATATCATCAGCAAATAGGGATATTTTGACTTCTTCCTTACCAATTTGGATACCTTTGATTTCCCTTACTTGCCTTATTGCCCTGTCTAGGACTTCCAATACAATGCTGAATAAAAGTGGTGATAGAGGGCATCCTTGTCTGATTCCTGTTTGCAAGGGGAATGGTTTTAGTCCCTCTCAACACTGAGGATAATGTTGGCTGTTGCTTTGCACATATGTCCTTTGTTATGTTGAGGAATGTCCGTTCTAGTCCTATTTTGCTGAGAGGTTTTTTTTTTTTTTTTTTAATCAGGAAAGAGTGTTGAATTTTATCAAATGCCTTTTCTGCATTGATTGATATGACTATATGGTTCTTTTCCTTTGTTTTATTTATGTGATGGATGACGTTGATTGTTTTTCTAATGTTGACCCATCCTTGCATACCTGGTATGAATCCCACTTGGTCATAATGGATTATTTTTTTGATATGTTGTTGGAGTCTATTGGCTAGTATTTTGCTGAAAATTTTTGCATCTATATTCATGAGGGATATTGTTTTGTAGTTTTCCTTTTGAGTGATGTCTTTGCCTAGTTTGGTATCAAGGTTATGCTTGCTTTATAAAATGAATTTGGAAGGATTCCATCCTATTTTATGTTCTGGAGTAGTTTGAGTGGGATTCATTTCAGTTCTTCTCTGAACATTCAGTGGAATTCTCTAGTAAAACCATCTGGGCTAGGGCTTTTTTTTGTTGTTGGTAATGTTTTTGTGACCTGTTCATTTTCTTCTTTTGTTACGGGTCTGTTTAAATTTTCCATCTCAGGCTCTGTTAGTTTAGGTAAATAGTATGTTTCTAGAAATCTGTCTATTTATTCTAGCTTATCAAATTTGTTGGAGTATAGCTCTTCACAGTTTCCTGATATTATCCTTTTAATTTCTATCAGTTCTGTTGTGGTGTTACCCAATTTATTTCTTATTCATGTTATTTGTATTCTCTCCCTGTTTTCCTTTGTTAAATTTGCCAGTGGTTTGTCAATTTTACTCATCTTTTCGAAGAACTAACTTCTAGTCTTGCCAATTTTTCCTGTTGTCTTTCTATTTTCTGTTCAAATCTTTATTATTTCTTTTCTTCTGGTAACTGTAGGCTTTTTATTTTTGCTGCTCTTTTTCTAATTGTTGATGATGTTGGGTTAAGGTGTTGGCTCTTCTTTTTTATGTGTGCATTTATTGCTATAAATTGTCCTATGATCGTGGCTTTTTTTTAAATTTTTTTTTTTACTGTGATCAAATATATATAACATTAAGAAATGTCCTCTTTCAAAACAAAGTCAGATTCCCAGGTACCAGGTTAGGCATTCAACATATCTGTTTTTGGGAATGTAAGTCAATCCATAACTATTGTATACTGATTAATAGCTTAGATTTATGAGCCAAACTGCCTGGGTTCAAATCCCAGCTATGCTACTTAATACTTGTACCACTTACTACCTGATCTTACGACAATCACCCAACCTTTGTATGCCTTGTGCCCCTTCCATAAAATAGGAATATTAAGAGTAATAGTTTCTATGTCATTGGGTTGTTATTAGTTTATATAAGTTAATATATGTGAAAGCACTTTTCTTAGTTATCTAGTGCTGCTATAACAAAATACCTTGAGTAGATAGCTTTAACAAACAGAAATTTTATTCTCTCACAGTTTAGGAGGCTAAAAGTCTAAATTTAGGGCACCAGCTTTAGGAGGAGGCATTCTCTCTTTTTTAAACTGCAGAGGAAGGTCCTTGCCTCCTTTCAGATCTGTGGGCCTGGTGTGTCTTGAAGATCTCCATGTGTCTAGGCTTCAGTTTTCCCCTGGGTCTAGGAGGTTCTCAGCACAGGAACCCTAGGTCCAAAGGACAACTGCTTATAGCTCTAATTTCTTTGTAGTGGTCAGGTCCTTCTGTTAAATTCTCTCTCCTTTCATCTCTTGTAAGATAAAAAGTGATACAGACCACACACCCCACGGCAGGGAAATTCCTCTTACATTGAATCAGAGCTGTGATCTGAGTAATGGTAGTGATTTAAGTAAAGGGGATGAGTCCCATCCTAATCCTGACTCATTAATATAAGAAGCACAGTCTAATCCTCTTTAACATCATCTACTCCTGCCTTAACCACCGGCAGAGGTGGGATTTACAACACATCACAAAATGGAGGATTATCACACAATGCTGGCCATCACGGCTTAGCCAAATTGACACACATTTTCTTGGGGACACAAAATTTGATCCATTAGAGCCCTTAAAACTCAGTATAGCTACTATTTCTTTTTAAAATTAATTTCCCCTTTTATTTTGAAAATTCCCTACTTCCACTTTTCTCTTCCACTGATCGTCTACCAGTTTGTTGTACTGTGGTGGCTTGCATATTGCTGTGATGCTGTCGTACTGTGGTGGCTGTCATACTGTGATGCTGGAACCTCTGACACTGGTATTTCATTTATTTATTTAAATTGTGATTTGGGTGAAAGTTTACAGAGCAAATTCACTTTCTACAGCATTTCACATACAATTTGTCTCATGACATTGACTGTATTTTACCACAATGCAACAGCTCCTCTCCCACTTTCTCCCAACAGTTACCTCTTCCCTGTGTCCATCCTTCCATGCACTCCTGCCTCCTGAGCTGTCTCCCTGTGCATAAACAGCCCTTCTTTCTCCCATGATTGTTCTATCCAAGGAGTGTATCTACCTCAGGAATATTTTCAGCTCCTATACCCGTCTTTTGTTTGGTTGGAAGCCACAGGTTTGGGTTCAATTCCAGACCTGAAGGGCAGCTAGGAGCCATAATCTCAGTGGTTCCACCAGGCTCTATCAGACCAGCAAACCTGGTCCCCCTTTTTTTTCTTCTTTTTATTGTGATTTGAGTGAAAATTTATAGAGCAAATACACTTTCCATGCAGCAGTTCACATACACTTTGTCTCATGACATTGACCACAATTTAGCACAATGCAACATCTCCTCTCCCACTTCCTCCCGATAGTTACCTCTTCCCTGGGTCCATCCCTCCATGAACTCCGACCCCCTGAGCTGTTTTCCTGTACCTAAGCAGCCCTTCTTTCTCTCATGCTTGTTCTCTTCAAGGAGTGTATCTATCTCAGGTAAATGCTCAACTGATATGCCTGTCCATTGTTTGGCTGGAAGCCACAGGTTTGGGTTCAATTCCAGACCTGAAGGGCAGCTAGGGGCCATAGTCTCAGTGGTTCCACCAGGCTCCATCAGGCCAGCAAACCTGTTCCCTGCTTTCTTTCTTTTTTTTTTTTTCCAAATGATTTTGAGTTTTGTTCCACATTGTTCTTCCTGTCTTTCCAGCTTCTCCTACAAAGATCCTCTTCCAAGTGGTTGACAGTAGTAGCCGAGCACCATCTATTTCTTCTGGTCTCATAGTCGTATAGGCTTCAGATCGGATGGTGTACCTGTCGCTAGGACTAATTGTTTCCATGAATTTTTGGTTTTCTTCATTCTTCTTGGCTCTGGACAAGGAGAGAACCATCATTGCATCTAGATGGCAGCTTACAAGCTTTCAAGATCCCAGTAGCTACTTGCCACAGTAGAAGGTGGAACAATGTTTTGTGTAGTATGTTATGCCAGTTGAGCTTGATGTCCTCTGCAACTATGGTCCTGAGCTCATAGGTTCAACTACTCAGTCCCTCTGGGTAGCTGGCTGTGACCAAGCAGTGACTACAACCTTGCCCCTTGTCAGCCCCATTATACACCTGGGAATTCAGATTATACACATAAAGTTATTGGACCACTGTCTGCCAAACCTATACATGTTCTTGGGTGCACTCTCCACTTCATATACGTACCTAATATTTCAGCCTGTCTACCCATCTATCCACCCATATACCCATGTTTGCCTTCACTGAGCACACAGTACTATATGCGCAAAAGGGTTCATCTTTGTTGTCTGTACTTCCCATGTACCTCTCTAAGTCTTTCTCTTCCTCAATGCCACTATATTGATCACTCACATCTGGTACATTGCCCTTTTCTTCACCCAATCAAAACTTATCTCTATCTATCTAACAGTATTCCCTCCCCTCCCCTCCCACCCTTGGAAACCAACAAAGAAAATGACCTTCCATAGATAAACATTTCCTTGACTATTACAATAACGGACTAATACAATATTTGTCCATTTGTGACTGACTTATTTCACTCAGCATGATGTCCTCCAAGTTCATCCACGTTATGTGGTGTTTTGCAGATTCTACTTTTTCTTTAGGGTTGCATAGTGTTCCATTGTGTGTATGTACCATAGTTTGCATATCCATTTGTCAGTTGATGGACACCTAGGTTGTTTCCATCTTTTGGCTATTGTAAATAGTGCTGTGATGAACATGGGTGTGCATATGTCTATTCTTGTCATGGCTCTCACTGCTTTAGGATATATACCTAGCAATGGAATAGCTGGGTCAAATGGTATTTTTATTTCCAACTTTTGAAGGAATCGCCAT
>NW_006921628.1:1196235-1202305 GCF_000298275.1 Orycteropus afer afer
AAATTAATATTGCCACTCTTGCTCTTTTATGGTTGCCATTTGCTTGATATTTCTTTTCCAACCTTTGATTTTTAGTCTATTTTTGTCTTTGTCTCTAAGGTGTATCTCTTGTAGACAGCATATTGATGGGTTATGTTTTCTTATCCAGTCTGCAACTCTCCATCTCTTGAGTGATACATTTAAACCATTGACATTCTGTGTAATTATTGACAAGTATGAATTTGTTACTGTACTTTTGTTATGTGTTTTTTGGGGATGTTGCTGATTTCTTTGTTCTATATAATTTTCTGTGCTGAGCTTGTTTTGATTATAAATTGTATTATCACTTCCTTCGTTGTTATTGTTTTAGTATTTGGTAAATATTTGTGCTGGTCCTCTTTTTTATTTTGCTGTGAAGGTTTATCAGTTTTCTTTGAGGTTGCCCTGTGATTTATAATTTTCTCCCTGAGTTTAGAACAGTCTATTCTATCTTGCAACTCCCTTGACTTCCTCAACATTTAGAAGTTCTGTAACTACACTATTTTCCCCCTCTTTTTGGTTTGTAGTTGTCCTCATTTGCCAATTGATGTCTCTGGTTTTCTGTTTACAATCTTGTAAGCTTATTTTACTTTGGATACGTCCATAGTTGTGTTGGTTTTCTGGATTATGTCATCTTGTGTATTAATGCTCAGTTGTTGTATGCTATTATTGGCTCTCTGTTCAAAGGACTCCCTTTAGTATCTCTTGTAAGGTTGGTCTGGTTTTAACAAATTCCCTTAATTTCTATCTGGAAATTTCCTAGTTTCACCATCATATTTGAGGGACAGTTTTACTGGGTATATAATCTTGATTGGAAATTTTTCTTTTTCAGAGTTTTATATATATCATCCCATTTTCTTCTCCCCTGCATGGTTTCTTCCAAGAAATTCGGGCTTAGTCTTATTGTTTGCCCCTTGAAGGTAACTTTTCATTTTTCCCATGATGCTTTCAGGATTCTTTCTTTGTCTTTGGTTTTGGTGAGTTTGATTATGATATGTCTTGGTGATTTTCTTTTGGGGTCTATCCTGTTTGATATTCATTGGACTTCTTGAATGGATATATTCTCATCTTTCATCGTACCAGGAATATTCTCTTCTAACAAATCTTTGACAATTTTCTCTGTGGTTTTATTTATGTCTTCCTGTTCTGGAATTTCTGATTACACGTATGTTATTCCTTTTGATGGTATCCTACATGAACCTTAGGCTTTCTTCATTGTGTTTTGATCTTTTTTCTGATTGATCCCTTTCTAAAGAAGTACTGTATCACTTCTAATTTTCAGCTATTTTGTCATTTCATTCTTGTATTGTCTTTTGAAATTGTTCTAGGGTTTTCTCTGTGTTTTCCTCAATTTTGTCAGTGTTTTCCTCAATTTTGTCAGTGTTTTCCTTGCTCTGTCTCTCATTCTGCAGAAGGTACCTAAATATAATTCTTTTGAATTCCTTATCAGGTAGTTCCAATGCTGCTTCTTCCTCAGGGATGTGTTCTGGGTCTGTTTCCTGGTCTGGTCTCTTGTTTCTCCTGCTTTATCTTGCTTCTTTGTGTGCACTGTGATGCTCTGTTGTCTCTGAGACATTGTGACATTTTTGTGTTTATATTTAATTTGTGATTGTATATTGGAGTGACTTGCCCATAATTTTTGTTTTCTTTGGATGTTATCTATGTAAGCATGGTACTGAGCTCCTCTATTCACTAGCTGGTGGCACTTATACATTCACCACCTGTCTCCTTTCCCATTGTCAGCCTCCTGTATGTCCCTGCTGTCTTTAGCAAACAGAGCCTATTCTTAGGTCCCTGGAATCTGAATGAGAATGCTATCACTTTAAATATGAAAAATGGCTGGTGCTTGTAAACATTTCAAAATGGCTGCACCCTCTGTCACTTTAAATATCCAAAATGGTGGCTGCTTGTAAACAATCAAAATGGCTGTGCCCTCCAAACAGCCAGAAGTCCACAGCTTGGATTTCTCCCTCCTGGCTGTTTCCCTTCCTACTTATAGTCCACCAACACAGTCATCCTTGCAGCCCTTGGTGACCAGGGCTGATCTTTAGGTCAGTTCTCAGGTCCCAACACCACTTGGAAATATTCAGACTGTTGGTACCATTAGAGTAACTGACAGTCCGCAGTTCCTTCCATTTCAGTACTCACTGTTTTCATTCAGGTTTTTCTACTAGTTGGTGCCTAATCCACTTCTATATACTTCTTTCAAAGTTCAGGGCTCCAGGATTATCTTCTGTATCTCTGTCAATTGGTTTCTCTTTTCTTTGTTGAAGAGAGTGTTTGTAGCTTGTCTGTCTATTCCTCCATCTTACTGAAAGTCATCCTGGCTGCACTTCTTCTGGGACATATTTATTTGTTCTTATGGCGATCCATGGTACTTTCAGTGTTCTTTGCCAGCACCACAACTCAGAATCATCAACTCTTCTTTGTTTTTCCTTATTCATTGTTCAGCTTTCACATGCATATGAGGCTACTGAAAATACCATGGCTTGGGTTAGGCATACCTTAGTCTTCAAAGAGATATCTTTGCTCTTCAGCACTTTAAAGAGGTCTTTTTTTTTTTTTTTTTTAAATACTCATGGATATAATTTATTATATGGAAGAAAAACAAATTAGAACCAGCCAAAGGATGACATGCGTAAAGTAGAGTCTAGGATGGTTCTAAATCCGAAGTGTCTATTGTCCTCATAAAGAGGTATTTTGCAGCAGATTTCCCCAGTAAAATACAATGTCTGATTTCTTGGCTGCTACTTCATTGGTGCTGATTATGGATCCAAGTAATATGAAATCTTTGGCAACTTCAATCTTTTCTCCATTTATAGTGATGCTGCTTATTGGTCCAGTTGTGAGGATTTTCATTTTCCTTATGTTGAGGTTTAATCCATGCTGCAGAAATACTGCAGTCTTTAATCTTCATCAGTATTTAAAAGACTTTAACCTTCATCAGTCTTTAAAAGACTACTACAGTCTTTAATCTTCATCAGTAAGTGCTTCAAGTCATCTTTATTTTCACCAAGCAAGGTTGTATCATCTGCATATCACAGGTTGTTAATGAGTCTTCTTCCAATCCTGATGCCATGTTCTTCCCCCATTTTGTCCAGCTTCTCAGATTATTTGCTCAGCATACAGATTGAATAAGTATGGTAAAAGGATACAACCCTAATGCACACTTCTTTCCTGATTTTCAATGCAATATCCCCTTATTCTGTTCAAACAACAGCCTCCTGGTCCATGTACAGGTTTCTCATCAGCACAGTTAAGTGTTCAGGAATTCCCATTCTTCTCAATGTTATCCATAATTTGTTGTGATCCACAGAGTTGAATGCTTTTGCATAGTCAATAAAACACATCTTTCTGATATTCTTTGCTTTCAGCCAACATCCATCTGACATCAACAAGAATATCCCTTGTTCCATGTTCTCTTCTGAATCCAGCTTGCATTTCTGGAAGTGGCCTGCCAATATATTACTGCAACCTTTTTTTTTTTTTTTAATTCAGCAAAATTTTACTTATGTGTGATATTAATGATACTGTTTGATAATTTTCACATTCTCTTGGATCACCTTTTTTTTGTAATGCGTACAAATATGGATCTCTTCCAGTCAGTTGGCCAGGTAGCTGTCTTCCAAATTTCTTGGCAAAGGTGGGTAAGTGCCTCCAATGTGGCATCCATTTTTTGAAACATCTCAATGGGTATTCTGTCAGTTCCTTCAGTGCAGCTTTGCCTTCTTCTTTCAAATACCACTTCTTATCATATGCCACCTCCAAAAATAGGTGAACATTGACTAATTCTTTTTGGTACAGTGATTCTGTGTCACTAGATAACTGCAGTTATCCAGAAATGGAAGATTCTACTTTACTGGAGATATGCAAGCAGAATTGGCATCCACTTGGTAGAGTCATAATAAAAGGGATCCTCCACCAGATGGGGATTGGGATAGAGGAAGAGGGAAGGCATTTATATCTGGCCCATGGGGCTCCTTTCAACCAAGAGCCTATGATTCTAGTAGTTTTTCCTCTTTGAATGTTCATTAAGTAATTATAATAATTGAAGATAATATTTCTATTAAATGAGGTATAATTGGAAATCAAATACTATTTTTTATCTTTAGCATAAACATCTTTATGAGATACAGATTTTGTCTTAGACCTGGACCTATACTTTGTTTATAACTATTACTTATGTAAGGACAGAATAAGGATGGACACATTCTTCTATGAGTTATGTTATGATAATGTGCAGACATTAACTGGCATCTCAAGTACTGATTCCTTTGGCTTCAGGAATCATTGTTAGACTTCCCACATTGAGTATTGGCTGGGCAGAGCCATCCTCTTACACCTTTGATATTTGATGCCCAGTAGGATACCAGCAACCTCCTATAGATCAAGGAGAAAATGATTAATCCAACTGAATAAAATTACTTGCTCAATTACTCTCTAAATGAGAGATTTCTAGAGGGTTTATGTTCATACAAGACATGATCTTTCATCTAAAGTCTCTAAAAGCTTCTTGGACATTATTCAAATTCTCTTTGTCCCTTAGTTAAAAAGGGAGGAATGGGCTTAGAATAGATAACCTTTGGGCATTCTATCTTCCCTCATCTTTGCAACCTGTCCAGCCACTACTTTGGGTAGTCCTAGCAGTCTAGTCTATACTAGGGGACATTGCCCACTGTCCCTCCCCCTAGCCATTGCTGGTGGGATCATGAGTGTTCACTTGACCAATCAGACTCTCTCCCTGGAGAATTTGGAATTAGAACATTGAGGGGCTTGACACTTTCTGCTGGATGTCTGATTATATTAACAGTGTGTGCTGCCACCTTGTACTGTAAGCTCAGAGAACCAAGAATACAGGTAAAGGAGAGGTATAGAGTCTGTGTGGCCAAAGAGAAAGACTGGGGCCTTGACTGCCTGCATTTGGCCACCCTCCCCAGGCCTGGGCCCAGCCCCCTCCTGGAAATGTCCTGTCCTTCTATTCAGTACCACAGCCCAGAGTCCATGTGTTACTTTGCCCCATTTTGTTTGAACTGGTTTGGATGGATTTCTGTTATTTACAGGAAATTGAGAGAGAGAAATATGAAAGTATAAGTGTCCACTGGGGGGAAAAGAAGAAGCAATATGGAAATTTGAGTTGAAAAGTGAAAATTCCCACAATAATCCTCCTTGGAATCATTTTCAACAGTTTGGAGGTGAGAACAGGGAGCAAGCATTCACAAGCACAGGCCAGCAATCACTGGCCTTTATGTTGTTGTTGTTGTTGTTATGTGCTGTTGAGTCGGCCCCGACTCATAGCGACCCCTCCTTGGGTTTCTGAGGCAGTATCACTGTGGAAGTAGGATTGCCCAACCTTCCTTCCGAGGAGTGGCTGGTGGGTTTGAACCGCCAACCGTCTGGTTAGCAGGCAAGTATCTTAGCCACTGTGCTACCAGAGCTCCCACTGGCCTTTATAGGACTCTGTTATGGATTGAATTGTATACCCAATAAATATGTGTTGTTAATTCCTAACCCCTGTAGGGTCACTATGAGTTGGAATGGAGGTGAAGTCAGTGAGTTTGGTTTTTGGTTTTACACCTGTGGTTATAGTCCCATTTGTGAATGGGTTTTCTTTGTTATGTTAATGAGGCAATATTAGTGTAGGGTGTGTCTTAAATCAGTCTTTTGAGATATAAAAGAGCAGATTAAGCAAACAAGCAAGCATAAATGGGGAAGGTAAATGCCACATGATTACCAAGGAATTTAGGAATGAAAGGTGAGAAAAAACAAGGACCTACCCCCAGAGCAAACAGAGAAAGACATACACTAGAGCCAGCACCCTGAATTTAGTCTTGTAGCCTCCTAAACTGTGAGAAAATAATTTTTTCTTTGTTAAATTCAATTCACTTGTGGTGTTTCTCTTATACCAGCACTAGGTAACTAAGACTTCACTATGACTCAGACAATGTTCTAACATCTTACCTTTATAAACTCATTTAATTCTCACTATGAGGCCAGGAAGGAGCTGTGGTGGCATAATGCCTAAGGCAATTGACTGCTAACCAGAAGGCTGGTG
>NW_006921628.1:1202665-1203236 GCF_000298275.1 Orycteropus afer afer
CCACCAGAGCTCCAAATTCTACTGTTAGGTACATTCTAAAGACTTAAAAGCAAGGACTCAAACAGATGCTTGTGGATTAATATTTATCACAGCACTATTCACAATAGCCAAAAGGTGGAAACAAGCCAAGTGTCTATCAATAGATGACTGAATAAACAAAATGTGGTATATACAAACAATTGGATATTATTCAGCTATAAAAAGAGATGGAATTCTAGTACATGCTACAACATGGATGAACCTTGTAAATATTATGCAGAAAGAAATAAACCAGATACAAAAAGATAAATTTTCAATTATTCCACTTATATCAGTATCTAGAATAGGCAAATTCAGAGACATAGAGGGTAAATTAGAGGTTACCAGGAGTTATGGGGAGAGAGAATGGGGAGTTATGTCTTAATGGTACAGAGTTTCTATTTGGGGTGATGTTTTGGAAATAGATACTAGTGATGGTTGCATAGCATTGTGAATGTAATTGTTGTTGTTGTTGTTGTTAAGTGCCGTCGAGTCGTTTCCAACTCATAGCGACCCCATGCACAGCAGAACGAAACACTGCCCGATCCCGCGC